>NW_027507748.1:21108520-21123520 GCF_037356315.1 Lithobates pipiens
GGGGGGACCCCCACACCGTTTTTTCGGCGTAGGGCTTCCCCTTTAAGTCCATACCAGGTGACGGGGCCAGCAACATGTCAATCTCTCCGCCGAAGGTGGTGACATTGACTTCCTTCGCTAGTCCCGGCTACCTGGAGCCGTGTTCAAAATGAAGGACTTTCCTCCGTGTGCGGGCAAGTCCGTTAATTTAAAAAGTCCGGCGGACTAGCACACAGACGGGCGGATTGTCCGCCAACTACCGAGTCCGGTGGACAATTTTGAGTCAAAACTTCTTTCTAAGTCCGCCGGACTTTTGGAAGGAAAAAGTCCGCCGGAGCCCAAATACGGGCGGATTGTCCAGAGTCCGCCGGGCCAAGTCCGCCGGATAGTCTGATCGTGTGTACGCGGCATTAGTGTCCAATTTGTCCGCCACAATGTCGCAGTCCCACTAAAAATCACTGATCGCTGTCATTACTAGTAAAAACAAAAATAAAAATGGCATAAAAATATCCCATCATTTGTAGACACAATAACTTTTGTGCGAACCAATCAATATACTCAATATACTGGAATCAGTGCTTACTCATAGCTTATGAGTAAGCTATGAGTAAGCACTGATTCCAGTGCAAAACGTGTTAGGATTTTTGTACCCTTTTCCTTGCTGTGGATCATTTGATGTGATGCGACCCCCGATTTTTAATAAAAACACAGGATTTTAAGCCTTTTTCCAGTGTGCGGCTATCCAGAGTTTTTTTGCCATTGCCTGCCTACTGCCGCAGTATAATGACGGCGGCTGGTCGACAAGCGGTTAAGGAATGTAGAAAAAAAAGTCTATAGGTAACTACAGCTTGTTCATTTAAAGTGGTTGTAAACCCTTACAAACCACTTTGACCTACAGGTAAGCCTAGATTAAGCCTTACCTGTAGGTCCAAGAAATATCTCCTAAACCTACACGGTTTAGGAGATATTTACTAAAAGACAGTCACAGCTGTCTACAGGGCATGCGCCGTAGACAGCGACACGCAGGCGCACTATCGCTGTTAGCAGCATGCCACTGCTAACGGCGATATGCCATTAGTGGCGGCTCCCATGCACATGCGTGGCCGGAGCAGCGACACCCGGAAGAAGATGGATGCTCCGGACTACAGGGGACAGCGGTGACATCGCTGGCTCCTGTGTCAGGTAAGTGACACATAATGGGCTACTATGCATAATAAATAATGACAAAGTCATAGGTGAATAAACAAGCCCATGGTAAAAATTAAAAAAAATAAAAAATAAATCCCTCTGGTCTATAGGGGGTGTACAGGTACAAGAGCTAAAGTGGTTAGAGAATGTTCATTTTGTACAGTTGCCAACCCGTCCAATATTTCTCCCCCAAACTTATCCAGGGGAAAGTTGATTGGCTGTAGCAGATCTTTTCAGCCAATCACTACCCTTTCCCCCCAACTCGTTCCCCCTCCCTCCTCCATAGGCACAAAACGAATATCCTTACCTGATGTTGTTGCGTGAAAAAATTGTACATTAGCCTGACATGTCTGTTTTAAACAGAAGAGGAACGTGGAAAAGAAGTGTCGAAAAAATAGCAACAACATTGAGAGAACGACAATTTCCATATCGGCAAAATGAGCGAATTATATTTTTGCCGAAGGTGAAAACAAACAAGTGAAGAAAATGTTCACATTTATTAATAGGAAAAAATACAACAATTAGTATTTCTCTTTAAACAAAAATAATAAAAAAAATAGTAATAATTATATATATATATATATATATATATATATATATATATATATATATTTAACCCCTTATTAACCCCCTTTTTTTTTTATATATACATGTATATCTTTTTTTTATTATTTATTTTCTTTTTTATTTTATTATATATATATATATATATTGCTTCTAAATCAATATAACCCTCTTGTAGGGCACTCTCTGTCTAGATATTTATGCTCAGCACTCCTGAGTAGAAATGGGCGAGCGTCCTTACAGACAAATCCGGCAGATTAGTTCCCACAGCGTTCGGGTTTCAGTCCCGCCTGTGACAGCTCGATGGAGAGACAGTTTCGCTCTTCTGCAGACTCAGCAGAGGCCTCATGTTACACCGAGCACCAAACGCGGCAGTCACATCTAGTTCAAGATATCACCATTACTCATCTGGTCCGGTTAAAACTTATATATATACCCCGACTTGTTCAAGCCCCGACTTGTTCATGCCCCGACTTAGTTGGGGTAGGCGGAACACTTTCACCTCTGGGGACACGCCCCCTGACCTTTGACCTTTGGGGGAGGTCCCTATTCAAATCCCTGAGTCCTAACCTTGTTTTTCAAGGGGAAACCCTACCCCTAACCCTAACCCTGACCCCTTAACCCTAAACCCTAACCCTCACCCTAACCCTAAACCCTAACCCCTAACCCCTAACCCTAACCCTATCCCTAATCCCTATAATGTATATATATATATATATATATATATATATATATATATATATATATGCTCGGAGTGCAGAGAAATGCAACCTGAGCCGACCCAGTTGTGTGACAGTAGAAAATTAATATTCGGTATTGTTTTCCTAATTCTATTCCCAGCCAGTCAGTAAGCGGGTCCTAAGACCAGATTGACTGAGCCTTACGGTGGTGTGGCGGTGTTGTTTAAAATCGGCATGGTAACGGTCCCGCGGGTTGTTGAAGTGGAGATTGGGAGATGTATGGTCTTAGACGGCCTTGTGGGGGGGCAGGACCTGCACCTAATTAATGTTTGTGAGCCGCACACAAAGTGGGACGGGAATCCTTTTTACAAGGATCAAGCCATTTCTTTTTACATTCCAGAAAATGGTCTTTGGAGGTGACATTAATACAGCAACTGGGCCCAAGGACGGTAAGGGCTTCAAGGACAAGCTGGGATATGATAGCTTTTTTTTTAATAGTATGGTTAGAGATGCTGGTCTTGTGGATGTGCATATTAAGCATTTCCCGGTTCAACTTTCATCGAGGCAATAGTCAGAGTAGGATAGATAGTTTTTCTTTGAAGGAGACCTCTGCTTTCTTGCCCCCATTGATGCAGGCAGTAGAGTTCTCTGATCACTGTATGCTATCTATGGTCTTGAATGCTTCAGACTCCCCTAAGAGGGGCAAGGGCATCTGGAGATCGAATTTGACTCTCCTCGAGGAAGAACATGTTAGACAATCCTTTGAGGAATTCTTTCAGACACAGGTGACCATCCTGGACTTTTGTAGCAGCAAGGCTGATTGGGGGGAGCTGACCAAAAAGAGGATCGCTGGATTCCTCAGGGGCCTAGCCAATAGAAAGCAGTTTGATAGATACACGACCTACCAACGTTTGCTGAGGAAGCTGGATATTCTTGTCTCGAGAGGAGGAGATCCTGGGGCAATCTCCGAAGTGAAATTCCTCTTCAGGAAGTGTCAATATGGTTCTGAAGAGGGACTATGAGAAGAACTGGACCACTCTCCTGACCCTTACCAGAACTGCAAACAAGGTGTAGCTTTTAAGACGGTCGTTGGCCTTAAGGATAGTACAGGTTCCTTGACAAAGTCCAGGTCAGGGAACCTGGAGGTCGTGAGGTAATTTTATGCTGATCTTCTTAGGAGGAAAGAGCTTGACCGAGGCAATAAGGGAAGCTTTTTGGACGCTACTCCAGGTCTAAATGATGGAGATGTCCCATTGATGAATTTGACAGAGGAGATCACAGTTGAAGAGGTGATGAGGGCAACTGAACAGCTTGCCATCAAAAAGTCACCTGGACTAGATGGCTTGATGGCTGAGTTTTACAAAGCCTTTAAGTCTATTCTGGCCCCACATTTGGTAGAGGTTTTTAACAGTTGCCTTGCTGAGGGGGTGCTTTCCCCTTCCATGAGGCCCTCGGCTGTGATTCTTGTTTCAAAAGGTAAAGATCCTTCGATGATTGAGAATTGGTGCCCCATCAGCCTTCTCGATAAAAAGGCACTGGCCAAGATACTTTTCTGGTGCCTATTCTGTCAGTAGCAGAATCTTTGCTTTTTCGCCATCAGTACTGTTCAGTCCAGGGTAGAAGAACCTTCACAGCGGTTTTAGCTGTCCGGGAGGCCTTGAAGCAGTGCAGAGCTGCAGACTGGGGAACGTATTTGCTTACATTGGATCAGGCAAAGTCTTTTGATCGTGTTAACCATGAGTACCTGTGGTTGCACCTTAGTAAGTACGGTCTGCAGGGTGGTTTTGTTGATTAGTTGAAAGTCTTGTATAAGGGGCAGAAAGCTTCCCTATTGTCAATGGTTAGGTTGGCTCTGGGGTGCGCCAGGGTCGCCCCCTGAGTCCCCTGCTCTATGTGTTTGCAATCGACCCCTTCATCAGGAGGCTAGAGAACAGCATGTTGTGTGGGGTACCAGTGGGGCTCCCAGGTGAGCCGCCTTTGAGGGTTGTGGCCTATGCAGACAATGTGTTGATGATTATCACTGGGACGGATGAAGTGGAGGTTTTCTCTCTGACATGATGGTACTCTGAAGCATCAGGCTCCAAGATCAATCAGGAAAAGAGTAAAGTTTTCTGGATGGGAAAGGAAGGTGAGGGGTTTGATCTCCCAGACACCTTTCCAGTGCCCAAGGAAAAAATTAAGATACTAGGCATTGAATTTGGACCCGGCAATTATGGCCTCAAAAACTGGGAAGGCAGACTGGAAAATGCCAATACTAAGGTGGTCAGCTGGAAGAGATGGAAGTTATCTCTGAGGGAAAGGATTGATCTGATTAAGACTTACCTGATTCCGATCTTCTTGTATGTCAGCTTTGTCTGCATCTTGCCAGTGTCTCTCTATGCTCGGGTCAGTAGTGTGTTCTTCCGGATATTGTGGAGGAATAGACTGAACCTCATCAAAAGGAATGCCACCTATCTATCCAGAAGGGAAGGTGGCTTAGGTATGGTCAACCCAGTTCTTTTCTTTCACTGCTATTTCTCAAGTTTAACATTGGTAATATTCTTGCAGTGGAACCTCCTGGATGGGCAGGCATGTTTAGATTTTGGTTTAGACCTTTTCTACGACTTTGAGAAGAAGGTGGCCAAGTGAAGAATCTCAGGGGTCATCGTGGTCAGCTACCAGCCTATGTTGCTCCGTGCCTGAAGTTACTGCGGCAGTGGCGATTGTCGGCTGAAAATCTCAGATCGGTCCTGAGAAAAGTCCTTATGAGCCAAGTCTTGAGTGAAATCTTTCATGACCCACTGGCCTTAAGGGATTGCCCAGGCCCAATTTTGAAGGCAGGGTTAAGACTGAAGAATTTGGATAGAGTCCCCCTTAAATTCAGGGATCTGGCCTGGTTGTGCTTCCACGGGAGACTCTATGTTCGGGGCAATTTGAAATACTGCAGTGAGATGGATTGTCTTTGGCCTCATAAGGAGTGTGCAGGTGAGGAGGAGACTATGGGCCATTTTATGCTTCATTGCCCTTTTAAAATGGAGGTGTACAAACAGGTGGGGTGGGCCCTCGGTGTCCCTTTCCTCTCCAGGCTGGGTTATGCTGAGTGGGCGTACGGAGCATTCAATACTGGTGGGGTTTTTTGTTTGGATACACTTTTTTTAGTTAGTCTAGTAGTCCGTTAGTTCACCTGGAACGCACAGTGTCAGGTCACCACAAAAATCCTTCCTGCTGAGGTGGTGGTGTGTGACATTTTGCATGAGGTTGGGAAGATTTGAGTGCTTGAGAGAGACAAGCGGAGTCAGGGGGCTTGGTTGAAGGCATGGAGGGGTTTCAAGCCTCCCTGACTGCCAGGAGTCTCTTTCCTGGGTGTGGCTGTCTGTCTCTTATCACCCTAGAATGTTTCTTTTCTTTATGATTAATCTTTGATAAATAGCTGTGTACATAGGTGATGGGTTGTGCCTCTTAGGCCCTCTCTGCTGCTTTATGTAAATAGTTTTCTAAAAATGTTTTGGTAATGGACTATGTATATATTGTATATATTCTGAGCATGGATGTGTAATCCTTTGATTTCAGTTAAAGTATTGTACTATGGTTTTGTTTTTTACTTTTGTATAAAATTTGTTGCTTGATTCTTTTCAATAAAAGATCAGCAGTGTCCTCCAGCAGAGCAGAGTATTTCAGGAGAGGAGAGTTATAGAGGAAGGAGCAGAGTCCTCCAGCAGTGCATAGTATTTCAGGAGAGGAGAGTGATAGAGGAAGGAGCAGGAGAGTCCTCCAGCAACCGCAGGTAATTTGGGCAACTGTCATCTCACAGTGTAAGGGTACATTTTGGCAATTGCCTATTTTGCCAGGATAGAAGACTTGTCCAGGCTGCAGTGATATGTGATATCTGTATTTCGGCTGATGTTATTTTTAGCCCTGGACAGCCAACCTCAGTGCCACCTGCATCCTGTGAGATTGGAAGGATATCTGGCATCAACAGGACAATTTCATGTGTTTATTTCCTGAGTCGCCTACGCAGCACGAAGACACATCACATCGGAGTTCGCTCGGTCTGTACTATACTTACTCTTTACCTACAGGATCAGTGCAGCGTAGAGTTTGAAAAGCAGCATCAGCAGTTATGTGTATATATATATAAATATATATATATAAAAATATATATATATATATATATATATATATGTATATATATATATATATATATATATATATATACAAATATGAGATCCCTCTTTCTCTTACCGACCAACAATTATGGGGTACTAACAAAAATTTGAGCATTCACTGAATGATAAAAATAATAAAAAGACATACAATGTGCATATGTTAAGAATACAAATGTCAGCTCTTTGTCTCATACCACCTGATGGATACATTTAGTATTATCAGAGAGTGTGGGTGCCTAAACCAGGTTCTGTGTACAGAGGAGGAACTGGGCCCCTACAGAACAATCACACCTATGCATTGCAATAATGTACATTTTATTGCATGTGATAATGCATGAACGTATACTCACTGGGCCACTTTATTAGGTAGTAGCAGGGCCGTCTTTAAGGCAGGGCAAAAGGGGCAGCTGCCCTGGGCCCTGTCATTGTTGTGGGGCCCAAAGCAGCTGCCTCATACTTGCCAACTATCCCAGTGTAAATTCCCTTCTCCCTTGAAGTTTTAGTCCCAATATCTCAGTGTGAAGTGCTGGTACTAATGCTGCCCAGCTCTGCCCTATTGTTGTGTACAGATGACTCACCTGCAAACCCTGTGTTTACATGTAAATAACTGGCATTCATATGTAAATAGTGGCAGCATTACTAAGTAAATAGATGCGGCCGGCAGCATTGATATGTAAATAAAGGTGGCATTCATATGTGTATCATGCTCCCCTGCAGTGAGGAGATGATGTACTGTAACCTCCAGCAACCAGTCAGTGAGCCGTATTACTTTACAGTAATCTCTAGTAACCAATTAACAAGCAGAAATCATTTGGTGTAACCTCTAGCAACTAATCATTGAGCCGTAATGTGTGCTGTAACCTCTAGCAACCAGTCATTAAGCAGTAATGATATGCTGTAACCACTGGTAACCAATCGCAACTGCTGCCTGATCTGATACAGTAAACTGATTTTCAGTCTAGCTGCTATTTATTGTATGGAGAGCAAAACTGCATGGGGGGGGGAAGAAAATTTTTGCCCAGGGTCCAATCAGTATTAAAGACGGCCCTGGGTAGTAGGTAATGTGTAAAGTGACAAGAATAGCGCTAATCCACACACAAAAAGCCTTACAATCTAAAATAGTGAATACTACAAATTATAACATATGTATGTACAGTATCTCACAAAAGTAAGTACACGCCTCACATTTTGTAAATATTTTCTTCTCTCTTTTCATGTGACAACACTGAAGAAATGACACTTGTCTACAATGTAAAGTAGTGAGTGTACAGCTTGTATAACAGTGTAAATTTGCTGTCCCCTCAAAATAACTCAACACACAGCCATTAATGTCTAAACCACTGGCAACAAAAGTGAGTACACCACTAAGTGAAAATGTCCAAATTGGACCCAATTAGCCATTTATCCTCCCCCGGTGTCATGTGACTTGTTAGTGTTACAAGGTCTTGGGTGTGAATGGGGAGCCGGCGTGTTAAATTTGGTGTTATCGCTCTCTCTCTGTCATACTGTTTACTGGAAGTTCAACATGGCACCTCATGGCAAAGAACTCTCTGAGGATCTGAAAAAAAGAATTGTTGCTCTACATAAAGATGACCTAGGCCCATGATGGCAAACCTTGGCCCCCCAGATGTTTTGGAACTACATTTCCCATGATGCTCCACTAAACTGCAGAGTGCATGAGCATCATGGGAAATGTAGTTCCAAAACATCTGGGGTGCAAAGGTTCGCCATCACTGGCCTAGGCTATAAGAAGATTGCCAAGACCTGAAACTGAGCTGCAGCACAGTGATAAAGACCATACAGTGCTTTAACAGGACAGGTTCCACTGAGAACAGGCCTCCCCATGGTCAACCAAAGAAGTTGGGTGCCTGTGCTCAGCGTCATATCCACTGGTTGTCTTTGGGAAGTAGATGTATGAGTGCTGCCAGCATTGCTGCAGAGGTTGAAGAGGTGGGGGGTCAGCCTGTCAGTTCTCAGACCATGTGCCGCACACTGCATCAAATTGGTCTGCATGGCTGTTGTCCCAGAAGGAAGCCTCTTCTAAAGATGATAGACAAGAAAGCCCGTAAACAGTTTGCTGAAGACAAGCAGACTAAGGACATGGATTACTGGAACCATGTCCTGTGGTCTGATAAGACCAAGATAAACGTATTTGGTTCAGATGGTGACAAGCGTGTGTGGGGGCAACCAGGTGAGGAGGACAAAGACAAGTGTGTCTTGCCTACAGTCAAGTATGGTGGTGGGGTGTCATGGTCTGGGGCTGCATGAGTGCTGCCGGCACTGGGGAGCTACAGATCATTGAGGGAACCATGAATGCCAACATGTACTGTGACATACTGAAGCAGAGCATGATCCCCTCCCTTCAGAGACTGGGCTGCAGGGCAGTATTCCAACATGAAAACGACCCCAAACACACCTCGAAGACAACCACTGCCTTGCTAAAGAAGCTGAGGGTAAAGGTGATGGTCTGGCCAAGCATGTCTCCAGACCTAAACCCTATCGAGCATCTGTGGAGCATCCTCAAACGGAAGGTGGAGGAGCGCAAGGTCTCCAAAATCCACCAGCTCCGTGATGTCCTCATGGAGGAGGGGAAGAGGACTCCAGTGGTGACCTGTGAAGCTCTGGTGACCTCCATGCCCAAGACAGTTAAGGCAGTGCTGGAAAATAATGGTGACCATACAAAATATTGACACTTTGGGCCCAAATTGGACATTTTCACTTAGGGGTGTACTCACTTTTGTTGCCAGTGGTTTAGACATTAATGGCTGTGTGTTGAGTTATTTTGAAGGGACAGCAAATTTACACTGTTATACAAGCTGTACACTCACTACTTTACATTGTAGCTAAGTGTCATTTCTAGAATATTTACAAAAATGTGAGGGATGTACTCACTTTTGTGAGCTGCTGTATGTGTTTAAGCCAATTATGCAACATTTACATGTGTACATATATATGCATTAAACTAATTCAATGTGCAATATTTATAAAGTGCTAGTGCATAATACAAACTATATGCAACATACTATAAAGTTGCTCAGACAAAGGTGCAGAAAAAAAAATCAAAAAATGCAACGATGAATATCAATATTGAAAAAATAACCAAAAATTACAAAGTATGCCAAATAAGTGAACAGTCTCTCCTTATGTGATTATCACAAAAAACAAAAAAAGCAAACTTCACCAATATGTGATTCATAAAGGGACATTGGCACTGATAATTAGGGCACTGATTATCGGTGCAGTCCCACCAGTGCCCACCAGTGCTGCTAATCAGTGTTTATCATTGCCACCTGTCAGTGCCCATCAGTGCTGCCAATCAGTGCCCATCAGTGCCTCCCCATCAGTGTCACCTATCAGTGCCGCCTACCAGTACCCATCAGTGCCCCCTATCAGTGCCCATCAATGTAGCCTATCAGTACAGCCTCATTAGTGCCTCCTCCTCAGTGCCCATCAGTGCCACCTATCAGTGCCGCCGCATCAGTGCCAATTAGTGAAGCCTATCAGTGCCCGACAGTGCAGCCTCATCAGCGCCCATCAGTGAAAGAGAAAAATTTCCTGTTTGCAAACTTTTATAGCAAACTATGAAAAAGTTAATTTTTGTTTTAATTCTCGGTCTTCTTCGTTTATTTAGCAAAAAATTTAAAAAAACAGTGATGATTAAATACCACCAAAAGAAAACTCTGTGTGAAAAAAAAAATGATAAAAAGTGTTATATGGGTACAGTGTTGCATGACCACGCAATTGTCATTCAAAGTGTGACAGCGTTGAAATCTGAAAATTGGTCTGGGCAGGAAGGGCCTAAAAGTCCCAGTAGGCAAGTGGTTAAAGGGCTAGAAGGGGAATTTGAGGTGTGGAAGTGGATAGAAGGTAAGTTTGCAGTGTAGAAGGGGAAGAAGGTAAATTGGAGGTATGGAAGTGGATAGAAGGTAAGTTGGCTGTGTTGAAAGGGTAGAAGGTAAATTGGAGGTGTGGAAGGGGTAGAATGGGAATTTTGAGGTATGGAAGGGGTAGAAGGTAAATTGGAGGTATGGAAAGGGTAGAAGGTAAATTGGAGGTGTGGAAGTGGATAGAATGTAAGTTGGCGGTGTGGAAGTGGTAGAAGGTAAATTGGAGGTGTGGAAGTAGTAGAAGGGGAATTGGAGGTATGGAACAGGTAGAAGGTAAATTGAGGTATGGAAGGGGGAGAAGCTAAATTGGAGGT
The DNA here is from genome assembly GCF_037356315.1 of Lithobates pipiens. Taxonomy (NCBI): domain Eukaryota; kingdom Metazoa; phylum Chordata; class Amphibia; order Anura; family Ranidae; genus Lithobates; species Lithobates pipiens. Next base: position 21,119,278 of record NW_027507748.1, read on the forward strand.
GTGGAAAGGGCAGGAGGTAAATTTGGAGGCATGGAAGGGGTAATAGGTGAATTGGAGGTATGAAAGGGGTTAAAGGTAAATTGGAGGCGTGGCAGTGGATAAAAGGTAAGTTGGCTGTGTTGGATGTGTAGAAGATAAATTGGAGATATGGAAGGGATGGGAGGTAAATTGGAGGTGTGGAAGGGGTAGAATGGGAATTTTGAGGTATGGAAGGGGTAGAAGGTAAATTGGAGGTATGGAAAGGGTAGGAGGTAAATTGGAGGTGTGGAAGTGGATAGAATGTAAGTTGGCGGTGTGGAAGTGGTAGAAGGTAAATTGGAGGTGTGGAAGTAGTAGAAGGGGAATTGGAGGTATGGAACAGGTAGAAGGTAAATTGAGGTATGGAAGGGGGAGAAGCTAAATTGGAGGTGTGGAAAGGGCAGGAGGTAAATTTGGAGGCATGGAAGGGGTAATAGGTGAATTGGAGGTATGAAAGGGGTTAAAGGTAAATTGGAGGCGTGGCAGTGGATAAAAGGTAAGTTGGCTGTGTTGGATGTGTAGAAGATAAATTGGAGATATGGAAGGGATGGGAGGTAAATTGGAGGTGTGGAAGTGGATAGAAGGTAAGTTGGCTGTGTTGAAAGGGTAGAAGGTGAATTGGAGGTATGGAAGGGGTGGAAGGTAAATTGGAGGTGTGGAAGGAGTAGAAGGTGAATTGGAGATATGGAAGGGGTAAAAGGTAAATGGAGGTGTGGAAGAGGTAGAAGGAAAATTGGAGATATGGAAGGGGTAGAAGGTAAATTGGAGGTGTGGAAGAGGTAAAAGGTGAATTGGAGGTGTGGAAGGAGTAGAAGGTAAATTGGAGGCGTGGAAGGGGTAGAAGGTGAATTGGAGGTGTGGAAGGGGTAAAAGGTAAATGGAGCTGTGAAAGGGGTAAAAGGTAAATGGAGCTGTAGAAGGGGTAAAAGGTAAATGGAGGTGTGGAAGGGGTAGAAGGAAAATTGGAGATATGGAAAGGGTAGAAGGTAAATGGAGGTGTGGAAGGGGTAGAAGGTAAATTGGAGGTATGGAAGGGATAGAAGGTTAATTGGAGGTATGGGAGGGGTAAAAGGTAAATTGAGGTATGGAGTGGTAGAAGGTGAATTGGAGGTAATGGAAGGGGTAGAAGGTAAATTGAGGTATGGAAGAGGTAGAACTTGAATTGGAGGTGTGGAAGGGGTAGAAGGTATATTGGAGGTGTGGAAGGGGTAGAAGGTATATTGGAGGTATGGAAGGGGTAGAAGGTGAATTGGAGGTGTGGAAGGGGTAGAAGGTGAATTGGAGGTATGGAAGGGGTAGAAGGTGAATTGGAGGTGTGGAAGGGGTAGAAGGTATATTGGAGGCGTGGAAGGGGTAGAAGGTATATTGGAGGTGTGGAAGGGGTAGAAGGTGAATTGGAGGTATGGAAGGGGTAGAAGGTGTAGCAAAGAGGGTAAAATTAATTCTTTTAATTTTGTTTTCTCTACCTGCTGTTTAAGTTATTGAAAGTATATAAAATAGAAAATACAAGTGCAATTCAATAAAGCTGAAGAACCTATGAATCTGATTTTTGTTTTGTTTTGGGGTGGGGGGGGGGGGGTCACTATAAAATTCTAAATAAACACACATAGTTGGTATTTAACAAATCTTTCAGCAATCCCTCAGGATAACATTGGTAGAGCGGGTGCGATTTTTGCGCAGTGGGGCCTGGCGAAGCCTGGGCACAGTGACCCAGTCTGTGGAGACTCCTCTCTACACGTGTGTGTGTGTGTGTGTGTAGGGGGAGTCTATCTCTATAGGGGACATATCTCCATACTGGCCTTCTCCTCCTACTCTGTGGACGACCCAAGAACGCCACCTTGTTCAGGTCTCCAATTTAAAACAAAAAATAATAACCTTCAATAAGTCTTATAAATATTAGAAGTGCATTTGATGCTTGCTCAGCTGCAGTGCAGAGATCCACAGGGATATTAATGTGTAGATTAATGCACAGGGGACTCTCAGCTCAGGCAAATAACCCTCCATAGATTTTCAGATCCATATTTATTTAGGGACTTCTAAGCGCCTTTGTTGACTTGCAGCCCATTGACTTCTGTGATATTCAGCTATGCATTGGAATACAGGGAGCTGCTTGCTCTGTAGAGGGGGCTGAGCAGAGCTTAAAGTAGATGAAGTGGCTTCAGGCTGCATTGTGCTGCTGGAGAGTGATCTCAGCTGTGCAGGGTGAAGGCAGGGACCCCTCTGTATTAGAGCTCAGCAGTGCAGGCTGTAGGGGGGACACTACAGAGTATTAGAGTATGTTCTGCATACATAGGGGGAGATCAGGACTGCTATCATGATTTGCTGGACCCTCTCTAGAGATTTCAAGGCATAGAGATGTGTTCTGCAGGATCCAGCACTAGTAATGGCCAGTAGGTCACTCGCTAGGTCTCTGTAGTGCAGGAACATTGTCTTTGCTGCTGTGGACAGAGGGAAGGGGATCTGGGGGACCCCACAGAGATACAAGAACTGAGGACCCCCTAACTATTTACTGGAGCCAGTCCTAGCCCCAACTCCTCCATCCAGGTAAGTCCTACATTTTTTTATCTTAACTCCTATCACTGTCTTGTACATCTTGCAAGGGACTTTTGTATGTAGAAACTGTGCAAAACCTAATAGAGCATGCTGAGAGTTGTAGTTCTCCCACAATACATATAAGATTGTATGGTATATGGGTTCTCTATGGTGCGTTTTTTTGTTTCTTTTTTGCGCACAATGAAAGAAACAGTCACATCTAATTAGTAAATTACTCCCATTAAAGAAGAGTTGATTTAACTAACTGTGTTCTTTTTTGTGTTGAGCGCACAAAACAGGAAACAGTTGCGTCTAATTAGAAAATATCCCCCATTAAAAAAAAAAAAAAATTATTTAACCAGCTGTGATGAGAACCTTTTTTTAATACAATCTTTATGATGAATACTTTTTTTTAAAATAAATCTTTATGTTGAATATTTTTTTTTTTTAATACAATCTTTATGATGGATACTTTTTTTTTTTAATACAATCTTCATGATGAAGACTATTTTTTTTAAATACAATCTTTATGATGAATACTTTTCTTTTTAAATACAATCTTTATGATGAATACTTTTCTTTTTAAATACAATCTTTATGATGAATACTTTTTTTTTTTTAATACAATCTTTATTGATGAATACTTTTTTTTTTTAATACAATCTTTATGATGAATACTTTTTTTTTTAAATAAATCTTTATGTTGAATACTTTTTTTTTTTAATAAATCTTTATGATGGATACTTTTTTTTTTAATACAATCTTCATGATCAATACTTTTTTTTAAAATAAATATTTATGATGAATACTTTTTTTTTTTAAATACAGTCTTTATGATGAAGATTTTTCAGCGTCTCTTTACTTTTTCTGCTATATATTTAAATAGTTTCTTTATTTACTGTATATTACTACTGTTCCCAAGTTTCTTTATAGTTTATTGATAATTACTATTTTAAATATGTGCTGGATCTCAATAAAATAAGTACAATCTCCAATTGGTATATTGTAACATATTTATATATATATATATATAAAAAAAATACTAAAGAAAATGCAAATGAAGATTTATTTTATTTATTTATTGAGTTTATTAAAAAGTTGGCAGTGTTGAAGGGGTAGAAGGTAAATTGGAGGTGTGGAACTGGATAGAAGGTAAGTTGGCAGTGTTGAAGGGTAAGAAGGTGAATTGGAGGTATGGAAGTGGCTAGAAGGTAAGTTGGCAGTGTTGAAGGGGTAGAAGGTGAATTGGAGGTTTGGAAGTTGATAGAAGATACATCGGCTGTTTTAAAGGGGTAAAAGGTAAATTGGAAGTGTGGAAGTGTATAGAAGGTAAGTTGGCTGTGTTGAAGGGGTGGAATGTAAATTGGAGGTGTGGAAGCAGTAGAAGGTGAATTGAAGGTATGGAAAGGGTAAAAGGTGAATTGGAGGTGTAGAAGTGGCTAGAAGGTAAGTTGGCAGTGTTGAAGGGGTAGAAGGTGAATTGGATGTATGGAAAGGGTAGAAGGTAAATTGGAGGTATGGAAATGGCTAGAAGGTAAGTTGGCAGTGTTGAATAGGTGGATTGTAATTGGAGGTGTGAAAGGAGTAGAAGGTGAACTGGAGGTATGGAGAGGGTAGAAGGTAAATTGGAGGTGTGGAAGTGGCTAGAAGGTAAGTTGGCAGTGTTGAAGGGGTAGAAGGTGAATTGGATGTA
>NW_027507748.1:21128520-21329298 GCF_037356315.1 Lithobates pipiens
TCAGAAAATCCGATCGTACTTAACGTGATGACGTTATTTCGTTAGAACGGGACTAGGTTCAGGCTAGTAGCCAATAGCTTTGGTCTAGGAATTTGATCTGAGCATGCGTGCCACTTTGTCCGATTGGAATTCTCTACACATGATCGGAAAAAGTCAGATCAGATCATGTTGTCGGAATATTTTATAGCCCAGCTGGAAAACTTGGTTCGTCGGATACTCCGACGGAAACAGTCAATGGAGCCCACACACTGTCGGATTATCCGACAACACGGTCCGAACTGACATTTTCCATCGGAATGTCCGACCGTGTGTACAAGGGCTAAGTCATGATATGCTCGTAGCTTCCCGGTTTCTTAGGCCATAGAGATGATTGGAGCCGTTCTGGTCTCTGATCAGCTCTATGGTCAGCTGGTGGAACTACGGTTACATTCTCAGGTTCCCTGTTGGGGCAAGAGAGTAGTCTTATACAGAAGTCTTCCAGGCCAGGTATAAAACCTGAAGAGGGTTCTGGGGTAACAGTTATTCAAAACTATGTCACCCTGTGCCTTAAGGAACGGGAACCTGAGTGGCCCTGGGACACCTGTAATATCACTGCATGGGATTTTATTTCAAAGCTATTGTGCCCATTATGAGGGGTTCTCACCATCCCTGTGCTGATTTCCCAGGCCTATACACCTGCTGTGCCCACTTTTAGAAACTCCCACCATCCCTGCACTGAGTTTATGGGTCTGTAAACCCACTGCTCCCAATATGAAGGGTTTCCACTGTCCCTGTGCTTAGTTCCTTGGTCTGCACAACTGCTGAGCTGTCTATGAGGTGTTTCCTTTCGACAGGGAGGATTTGACTCCATAAGGATTCCTGACACCGTGCACTCCACGTGAAATAATGGACTACTAGACTAACAAAAAAAGTGTTTCCAAATCATGATCCCGGCGAGTTTGGAATGCCCCATACACCCACTCTGCATAACTCATATGGGGGAGGAAGGGTATACTCAGAGCCCTCCCCACCCTCTTGTACACCTCTATATTAAAAGGGCACCGAAGTAGAAAGTGATCCATGGACTTGAAGTTTCCCTTCACATTTAGTTTTCCATGAAAGGCAAGCCAAGCCTGATCCCAAGACTTCATTGGGATTCTCTCCAAATGAATCAATCGCTAACCCACCCCCAAAACCAGGCTTGGGCAATCCCTTAAGGCCAGTGGCTCGCAAAAAGCAGGGCTCTGGGAAAACAAAGCTCTCACCTTCCACACCCATCCAGAAAGCTTCACACTTGTCCTGTTGACCTTTGAACATGATGCCTCTATAAGCTGCCTTATCACTAAGACCACCTCCTGCACCTCCCCAGTCCCAGAGACAAAAACAGAAACATTATCAGGATAGGCCACAACCTTCAGAGGAGGCTCACCAGCGATGCCCAAAGATACCCCACAAAATGGTCCACTCTCTAGCCTTCTAATGAAGGGGTCAATTGCAAACACATATAGCAGAGGACTCAATGGACACAGCTGATGGACACCCGAGCTGACCACAAAGGGCTGCCCGACCCAACCATTAACCAGAGGAAAGCTTTCAGCCCCTTTGTACAAAATCTTGAGCCAATCAATGAAGCTCCAGGCCATATTTGCCAAGAAGGAGCTATATGTACTCATGATTAACCCGATCAAAGGCCTTAGTCTGATCCAGTGTCAGCAAAAATGTACCCCAACCATCAGCCCTACAATGCTCCAAGGCCTCCCGGACAGCTAACACTGCTGAGAAAGTGCTTCTATCCTGGACCGAGCAGTGCTGGTGGTGGGATAACAAACTGCCTGCCACTGGTGATAATCGCCAGAAAAAAATCTTTGCCAGTATCTTTCTATTGACATTAAGAAGTTTAAAGGGGTTGTAAAGTAAAATTTTTTATTTTTTTAAAATAACAAACATGTCATACTTACCTCCACTGTGCAGCTCGTTTTGCACAGAGTGGCCCCGAACCTGCTCTTCTGGGGTCCCTCGGCGGCTGTCTCTGCTTCCTCCCGCAGGTGCTTCTCACGTTAATGCGAGCTCCCTCGCATTGGTGAGAAGCACTGCGGGCGCGCTCCCGTGATACAGCCGGCGGCTATAGCCGCTCGCTGTATCACAAGGCCCCGCCCCCTGGCGCGCTGCGTCATTGGATGTGATTGACAGCAGCGCGAGCCAATGGCTGCGCTGCTTTCAATCCATCCACTCCAGCCAATCAGCGGCCAGGCTGAGCGGCGAAGAGGACGGCGGGGGCGAGCGCGGGATTTTCGAGGGGTCAGGTAAGTAAAACGGGGGGACTGGGGGCGCCGGCAGTGTGAGATGTTTTTTCACCTTAATGCATAGAATGCATTAAGGTGAAAAAACATTTACCTTTACAACCCCTTTAATGGGGCGCCAATTCCCAATCGTCAAAGGATCTTCACCCTTTGACAGAAGGATCACTGCAGATTGCCTCATGGAGGAAGGGAGAGAACCCTCATACAAACAGCCATTAAAAACCTCCGCAAGGTAGGGAGCCAGGATCGTCTTAAAACATTTATAAAATTCGGCTGTCAAACCATCTGGCCCTGGTGTTTTCTTGATGGCTAGTTTATCAATAGCATGGATTACCACATCTGCAGTGATTTCATCCGTCAAATTCATCAAAGGAACATTACTTTCCAGACCTGGTGTAGAGTCCAAAAAACCCAACATCGTTGTCCGATCAAGGTTCCTTCCTCCCAGGAGATCAGCATAGTATGACCTGACAACCTCCAGGATCCCTGACCTAGACTTCGTCAGAGAGCCCATATTGTCCTTCAGGCCATTGACCATCTTAAGTTCTACACTCTGGTTACAGTTCTGGTAAGGGTCAGGTGAATGGTATTTCCCATAATCCCTCTCCTGAACCAAAGAGGCATGCTGGTCATATTGATGTCTCCTAAGAAGGAGCTTAACCTCAGAGATCGCCCCAGAATCTCCTCCATTTGAAACAACAAACAAGTTTCCTCCGCAAATGCTGGTAGATGATATATTTATCTTGCAGCTTCCTTCTTGCTATGGCCTTGAAAAGCCCAACACTCCACTGTTTTACAAGCTCCAACCATTCTGAGTTACTGTTGCAAAAGTCTAGGATCATAGATCAGAGACATCCAAGACCATGCATCTCCCAATCTCTACCTCAATCACCCGCCGGCACGTTACCATACCAGAAAAAAGGATCGCAAACCCACTGTAAGGCTTGGCCGCAAAAGACCAAAATGAGGGACCATGTCTGCACTCCTTCTTTGCCAGATGTCTATCGGCCAGACTACTCAGATGGGTCTCTTGCAAAAACAAAATGTCAGCATCAAACTCGCTGAGCAAAAATAAGGCCAAAATAAGGCCCTATGAGCACGTACCGGAATCAACAGCTTCCCCACTCCTACCCACCCCCCCCCCCCCCCACGCTCCCTTCCCTTATCTGCCACCAGGCCAGCCTCTTCACCATTTACCCCACTCCTCTGAACCCCACGATCCTCAATAGAAACCCTCCACCAAAAGCCGCATGCAAAGGGGATTCCAGCTTAGTGATGAACTCCAGCATGCCAATACCTCCCTCAACCCCCTGCTCAGATGTTCCATATTGCTGCTGCAGAGGGAGGGGGACAGAGGCCTCCACCATTGAGGGCTCAGCAGATGCCTGAGGTGTTGAAGAGCTTGACTCATCCTCTGGGCCCACTTTCTCACTCTCTGCTGACTTGGTACCTACATCTCCTCACTGATTGGTTCACTTTCCATGCAAGAATCGGCTCCTCTTCTCATTTGGCTAAACCGTTCCTCGTTCCTATATTTCTCTTTAAATGCTCCACTATTCTCCTTCAGAGAACTCACCAGTTCTTTCTGCTTCCACATAGCTTGTTCTAAGTCTTTCAACTCAGGCCTCAGAGCCGGGCTCTTCTTGCTGAACACTTTGGCACAAATCTTATTTTTGTTCTTAAATTCAGCTTTCAAAGCTACCAATTTCTCCTATTCTCTTCTCCGTCTAAAGGTAGACAGGGACTCATCTCTCGTTGGGCCAGGCCCAGTGTTTTCCGCGGTCTGAGGCCTATCCAGGGGTCCCCCACCAGGGTTCTCCCCGGGATCCAGCATCCCTCCTGGGCCAGAGAAGCAGCTCTAGCCCCTGGTTTCTGGAAGCACAGGAGCTAAGGAATGAGCAACCTTACTGTCAAGGAGCAGAATGGCAGTTACCCATCATCCGTGTGCTGAGTTCCCAACTCTGCACACCTGCTGTCCTCATTATGAGGTGCTCCCACCATCTCTGAGAGACTTTGGGATGTGTCCTCTTGCTGTGCCTATTATGAGGGTTGCTGTTTTTACATTCTGGGGAATGCAACAGAAGGAATGGAAAAACCCCAACCCCAATGGAACTCCTGAAATTTCCAGGTGGGTGGGAACAGACCTGGGAATTATTATTAGTCCCTTCAGAACTGTCCCTCAGCATTGAAGTCCCTTCAGCACTGTCCCTCAGCATTGAAGGCCCTTCATGAATGAATGAATGACTTGTATAGCGCTGCCTATGCGAACCAAATCGCCTCAGGATGATTGCTGCTGGTGTCCGTCTGGGTGTAGCGCGGTCCTTTACCCCGTGGGGTCCTGACACGCTTACAAACACATACACATACTAGGGACATTTTTTTTAGACAGGATCTAATTAACCTACCAACATGTCTTTGGAGTGTGGGAGGAAACTGGAGTACCTGGAGGAAACCAACGCAGGCACAGGGAGAACATGCAAACTCCAGGCAGGTAGTGTCGTGGTTGGGATTTGAACCACTGACCCTATTGCTGCTAGGGGAAAGTGCTAACCACTACACCTTCAGCACTGCCCCTAGGCATTGAAGTCCATTCAGCACTGTCCCTCAGCATTGAAGTCCCTTTGGCACTGTGACTCAGCATTGAAGCCCCTTTGGCACTTTCCCTCAGCATTGAAGTCCCTTTGACGCTGTCTCTCAGCATTGAAGTCCATTTGGCACTGTCCCTCAGCATTGAAGTCCCTTTGGCACTGTCCCTCAGCATTGAAGTCCCTTCGGCATGGTCCCTCAGCATTGAAGTCCCTTCAGCACTGTCCCTCAGCATTGAAGTCCCTTTGGCACTGTGCCTCAGCATTGAAGCCCCTTTGGCACTGTCCCTCAGCATTGAAGCCCCTTTGGCACTGTCCCTCAGCATTGAAGCCCCTTTGGCACTTTCCCTCAGTATTGAAGTCCCTTTGACGCTGTCTCTCAGCATTGAAGTCCCTTTGGCACTGTCCCTCAGCATTGAAGTCCCTTCGGCATGGTCCCTCAGCATTGAAGTCCCTTCAGCACTGTCCCTCAGCATTGAAGTCCCTTTGACACTGTCCCTCAGTATTGAAGCCCCTTTAGCACTGTCCTTCAGCATTGAAGCCCCTTTGGCACTGTGCCTCAGAATTGAAGCTCCTTTGGCACTTTCCCTCAGCATTGAAGTCCCTTTGGTACTTTCCCTCAGCATTGAAGTCCCTTCAGGCACTGTCCCTCAGCACTGAAGTCCCTTTAGCACTGTCCCTCAGCATTGAAGTCCCTTTAGCACTGTCCCTCAGCATTGAAGTCCCTTTGGCACTGTCCCTCAGTATTGAAGCCCCTTTGGCACTGTCCTTCAGCATTGAAGCCCCTTTGGCACTGTCCCTCAGCATTGAAGCCCCTTTGGCACTGTCCTTCAGCATTGAAGCCCCTTTGGCACTGTCCTTCAGCATTGAAGCCCCTTTGGCACTTTCCCTCAGCATTGAAGTCCCTTTGACGCTGTCTCTCAGCATTGCAGTCCCTTTGGCACTGTCCCTCAACATTGAAGCCCCTTTGGCACTGTCCCTCATCATTGAAGCCCCTTTGGCACTGTCCCTCAGCATTGAAGCCCCTTTGGCACTGTCCCTCATAATTGAAGCCCCTTTGGCACTGTCCCTCATCATTGAAGCCCCTTTGGCACTGTCCCTCAGCATTGAAGTCCCTTTGGCACTGTCCCTCAGCATTGAAGTCCCTTCGGCTTCGTCCCTCAGCATTGAAGTCCCTTCAGCACTGTCCCTCAGCATTGAAGTCCCTTTGGCACTGTCCCTCAGTATTGAAGCCTCTTTGGCACTGTCCCTCAGCACTGAAGTCCCTTCATCACTGCCCCTCAGCATTGAAGTCCTACCTATATTTAAAATGGCACTTTAATTATTGTAACGCTTTAAACAGATTCAGTTTGTACAAAAGAACAGCTTTTCCTTCCACAGCTCTCTAATTAGACAAATTAACTGTGGATATCAAATGTCTTTGAACAAATTCATGTTGAATTATTTTCTGTATCATCCAGGCGCAGATTACATGCAGGTTCTTGGCTGCTCTCAGCCACATGGTTGCAAATTTAAAAAAAGACCCTAAAGTGTCTGATTTCCCACTGCTGCAAGCTTAACAATACCAGTTTGATTTGTAATAGTGAGTGCCATCGTCTGAAAATGCTAGCTGAATGGCTGCCATCCATGACCCTCTGGGGGAGGTTTACTAAAACTGGAGAGTGCAGAATCTGGGGCAGCTGTACATGGTAGCCAATCAGCTTCTTACTCAATTAAGCTTTGACAATAAAAGCTGATTGGTTTCTATGCAGAGCTGCATCAGATTTTGCACTCTCCGGTTTTAGTAAATCCCCCACTTTGAGTCACTGAGCCGCAGATCAGGAGTTCTGACTCTAGTCTCACTTTGTTGATCACGTATCTTTTCTGGATCCAGAACGTGGTGAAGCCACAGAAAATCAGGCAACATTCATTTTCTAGAAGAGCTCAGCAATGATGACTGCATTGTTCCCTGGGGGTGGGGGAGGGGGGTTGATGTGCTGGCTGAAGCTTTGAAGACTTTTGTCAGGCTTCAGAAGACTTTTAGGAAGATTAAAGCTGAAGCCGGCTATGGCATGAAGCCAAAAGCGTGTTTAACCACTTGCCGCCCACCATATAGCAAAATGGCGGTGGCAAAGTGGTTTTAATATCCTGACCGGACGTCATATGACGTGATCAGGATATTATGCCGATGCGCGCCCCCGGATCTCGGTAAAGAGTCTCTGACGGAGACTCTTTACCATGTGATCAGCTGTGTCCAATCACGGCTGATCATAGTGTAAATAGGAAGAGCCGGTGATCGGCTTTTCCTCACTCGCGTCTGTCAGACGCGAGTAGAGGAGAGCCGATCAGCTGCTTTTCTGCTGCTTTTCTGCCCACGCTGGACCACCAGGGACGCCACGAGACCACCAAGGATGCCCAGCACAAGGTATGCCCCCTAGACCACCAGGGATGCCAGTCAGTGCCCACAATGGATGCCAATCAGTGCCCACAATGGGCATCACTGATTGCCATGCATTATTGTTTGGCACTGATTGGCATCCATCCCTACAATACTGTACACTACAATGCCGTCTGTCAGTGCCCATCCATTCTGCCTATCAGTGCCCATCTGTGCCGCCTATCAGAGCCCATTCATGCCACCTATCAGTGCCCATCCATGCCACCTATCAGTGCCCATCCGTGCCCCTTATCAGTGCCTATTCATGCCCATTCGTGCCGCCTATCCATGTTCAACCATGCCACCTATCCATGCTGCCCATCCATGCCAATCCATGCCACCTATACATGCCAATCCATGGCACCTATCCGTGCCTATTTGTGCCACCTATCAGTGTCTGTGTTGCATATCAGTGCCACCTATCAGTGCCACTTCATTGGTGACACATCATCGGTGCCCATCAGTGCCACCTTATCAGTGCTTGTCACTGCAGCCCCGTCAGTGCCCACCAGTGAAGGAGAAAACGTACTTATTTACAACGTTTTGTAACTGAAACAAAAAAAACATTTTCAGTTTTTTTTTATTTGTTTAGCAGAAAATAAAAATCCCAGAGGTAATCAAATACGACCAAAAAGAAATCTCTATTTGTGGGAACAAAAGGATACAAATTTAATTTGGGTACAGTGTAGCATGACCGCGCAATTGTCATTCAAAGTGCGACAGCGCTGAAAGCTCAAAATTAGTCTGGGTAGGAAGGTGTATAAGTGCCCCCCGGTATTGTAGTGGTTAAAGTGGGAGTAAACTCCCATGCATATTTTATACCTATAGGTAAGCCTTTAATAAGCCTTACCTATAGATACTGTACATTTTGTGCACCGTTTAGGAGATCAGGGGCGGACTGACCATTCGGGCACTCGGGCACTGCCCAAGGGCCCCATGCCACTAGGGGGCCCCATCAGGGTTGCCAGCCTCAATAAAACCAGTGACAGTATGTAAAAATCAGTGTTTTTAAAAAAATTCCAAGATTATAGCTGCCCGGCCTCTCCAGTACCTTTTCATTGTGTGTGTGTATTCTGTGTGGGTATACTGCATGTCTGTGTGTGTATACTGTATGTGTGTGTATACTGTGTGGCCCCATGATCTATTGCCTGGGGTCCCCATAATCTCCTATTGCCTGGGGGCCCCATAATTCCCTATTGCCCCGGGGGCCCCATAATCTCCTATTGCCCCGCGGGGGCCCCATAATCTCCTATTGCCTGGGAGCCCCATTATCTCCTGTTGCCCCGGGGGCCCCATAATCTCCTATTGCCCCGGGGGCCCCATAATCTCCTATTGCCCGGGGGCCCCATGAGTTGTCAGTCCGCCCATGTAGGAGATATTTAATGTTCTAGCATCCAGTGATGTCACTGGTGCATGTATTTTGAAGAAACTCCCATCCCTTCAGAGTCCTTTTCCGTAAACGGCTGCTCCCAGGCGCATGCACGGGAGTGATCTCATCCTGGCTTCGGCCACTGACACAGCACAACCCCACAAACCCAGAAGGAAGACCAGGCAAGATGGAAGCCTCATCAGCGGTGACAGCTTGCCGCTGGAAGGCTATGATGTAACATAAGTTTCACATAATGTGCTAGTATGCAATGCATACAAGCACATTATGGCTTTAACTTGCAGGTTCCAAAAAAAAAATTAAAAAACACAGCAGTTTACTACCACTTTAAAGTGTAATTTCAGAATATATGCAATTTATATGTATGTTTCTTTTTTTTGTTTTTTTCTCTCTTTTTCTTTCTTAGTAGTTTTATAGTAGTGACCAGGGTATGCCCATTAGGCTGTTTTGTTTTCAATAAAAACAACTTTAAAAAAAAAAAGTGTAATTTCAGATTTACTTTGGCTTTAAATTAGGGATGCACTGATACCTTTTATTTTATTTTTTTTTTTTTTATTTTTACAATGAGAACAAGTACCGCTACTTTTTTATTTATTTATTTTTTTTGTAAATTTCCAATACCTGCAGGAACTGTTTTGTGTACACTTCAGCTGTCAGCAATGGTACACAGCATTAAAAAGTTATTTACAAATGAAATACATTTTATTTTTTAAATGTTGCCCTTTTTGCAATGTGAAACGTGAAAATATATGTTAAAGGTGTAAAAATATTAACGAACAAAGCAAACAAAAAAAAAAAGAGTTTTAATTATTAATAGTTTATAAAATATAAGTAAACAAAAAAAAAAACAAAAAAAAAAAAAATGGAGGAGGAGAATAAGGAGTTAATTAAGGCTAATTAGAGTAAATGAAGGGTTAATAAGGGGTTAAACAGAGGAACATTTAAATAAAACATTTTTTACTTGACAGGTTGCTTTAAACTGACTTCATCTGCAGATTGAAGTTCATCTCTTTGATCTGTAGATGAATAAACACAAAGATACCAACAACAAAAAATGTTTTTATCTTTCTGTTTCAGGAGTTGAGCAATGTTGTTGATAAACATTGCCCGACTGCTTTTTTTTGGCAGCTCCATTTCCTGCGACTTTGTTTACTCTTCAGCTGTCAACGGGGGAACCCCACTGACCGCTGAATGAGTCATCGGTTGTTAAGGACGTGGCGGCCCTGTTCCTTAACGACTGACTGGCTTTTATTCTTTTTTTTTTTTTCTTACATTTCAGCTGTCAGTGGGGGAATCCAACTGGCACTTCAGCCCTGGAAGAATTTACCCCCTTCCTGACCAGGCCATTTTTGGCAATACGGCACTGCGTCGCTTTAACTGACAATCGCACGGTCGTGCGACGTTGTACCCAAACAAAATTGACATCCTTTTTTTCCCAAAAAATAGAGCTTTCTTTTTTAGCGGTATTTGATCACCTCTGCGGCTATTATTTTTTGAGCTATAAACAAAAAAAGCCATTTTGAAAAAAAAACTATATTTTTTTTTACTTTTTGCTATAAGAAATATCCCCAAAAATGTTTTTAAAAATCAAATTTCTTCATCAGTTTTGGTCAATATATATTTTTCTACACATTTTTTGCTAATAAAAATCGCAGTAAGTGTATATTGATTGGTTTGGGCAAAAGTTATAGCGTCTACAAACTATGGGAAAGATTTATGGCATCTTTATGGCATTTTTTCATTATTATTTTTTTTTTTTACTAGTAATGGCGGTGATCTGCATTATTTTTAATCAGAACTGCAACATTGCGGCAGACATATCGGACACTTTTGACACATTTTTGGGACCAATGACATTTATACAGCGATCAGTACTATAAAAACACACTGATTACTGTGTAAATGTCAGTGGCAGGGAAGGGGTTAACACTAGGGGGCAATCAAGGGGTTAAAGAGGAAGTAAACCTGATGGGTTTACTTCTTCTTTGTCTCCCTGCAAAGGTAAAGCATAATGGGCTACTGTGATGTCACCGCTGTCCCCTGTAGTCTGGCGCATCCATCTTCTTATGGGTGTCGCTGCTCCGGCCACTGACAGCACCGAAGCAGCGATGACGTCACTCCCACGCATGCGTACGGGAGCCGCCACTGACGATGTATCAGCATTAACAGCGGCATGCTGCTAACGGCGATAGTGCGCCTGCGCGCCATTGTCAACGGCGCATGCGCCATAGACAGTGGTGCCTGTCTTTTAGTACTAAAAGTACTAAAACTGCACGGTTTAGGAGATATTTCTTGGACCTACAGGTAAGCCTTAATCTAGGCTCACCTGTAGGTCAAAGTGGTTTGTAAGGGTTTACAACCACTTTAACTGCGTTCCCTCAGTGTGTTCTAACTGTATGGGGAAGTAACTGACTAGAGGAGAAGACAGATCTTTGTTCCTAGCTAGTAGGAACACACAATCTGTCTCTCCTCTCGAGAAAACAAAGAAGATACCAAATAGATATCAACAGGTCAGACTTTTAACGCATGGAAGCAAATAGGAAAGTAGAAAAAATATATATTTTTATTGAAAAATGGAATATCGTAACAGTGTTCAAAACAATATAAAAAAATCATATGAAATGATATAATTTGTACATTAAGCCCTTGTGCATCGCGTCTACGCCTTTCACCTGTAAAGGCTTCCTCAGGACATGGAAAAAGGTTCCCTCAGTGTGTGTTCTAACTGTAGGGGGAAGGAACTGACTAGCGGAGAAGACAGATCGTTGTTCCTAGCTAGTAGGGACACACAATCTGTCTCTCCTCTCGAGAAAACAAAGAAGATACCAAATAGATAGCAACAGGTCGGACTTTTAAAGCATGGAAGCAAATAGGAAAGTAGAAAAAATATATATTTTTATTGAAAAATGCAATATCATAACAGTGTTCAAAACAATATAAAAAAATCATATGAAATGATATAATTTGTACATTGAGCCCTTGTGCGTCGCATCTACGCGTTTCACCTGTAAAGGCTTCCTCAGGACACAGAAAAAGATTCAAAGACGTGGCAAGAGAGAGCAACAATAAATCTCACTATCTAAAATAAGATATATCAGAGTTCAAATTACCATCAATGGCGACAGCCAATAGAGGACATAATCACATCCTCTACTAAGCTTTATGTGGATGGGATTATGTCCTCTATTTAGTCATTAATTTACAGAATGTTTGCATGATGCAGTTTGTATGTATTTCTACTAAGAAACTAATTTGTAGCATTTTAGTATTAAAGGGACTTTTTTTTTCTTTAATCACCTCAATACCGCCCACGTTCACCCCCTTCCTGCCCAGGCCAATTTTCAGCATTCAGCGCTGTCACATTTTGAATGACAGTTGCGCGGTCATACGCTACTATAACCCATATGACATTTTTATCATTGTTTTCAGGCAAATAGAGCTTTCTTTTGGTGGTATTTAATCACCACTTGGCTTTTTTATTTTTTGCTAAGTAAACGAAAATAGACGGTAAATTTTGAAGAAAAAAAACGTTTTTTCTTCATTTCTGTTATAATATTTTGCAAAAAAAAAAAAGGAAAAACACATCTACTCCACCCCTTATCTCACTCCCCTCCCTCTCTGTCCGCGATACCCTCTAGCATTGAAAAATATCTCTCCATTTTCAAAAAATGCAAGCCATTGTTGCCATATCCTTTGGTATTTTTCCCTTGTTTCTTCCATCGTGTGTATCGACTCTTAGCCCTTGTACACACAGTCGGACATTCCGACAACAAAATCCGTCAGATTTTGTCCGATGGATTTTGTCCGATGGATTTTGTCCGAAACTGGTGTTGCATGCACATGGTCGGATAAAATTATCGGAAAATCTGATCGTTCGGAACGTGATGACGTTATTTCGTTACGACGGGACTACGTTGTGACTAGTAGCCAATAGCTTTGGTGTAGGAATTTGATCCGAGCATGCGTGGCACTTTGTCCGATCAGAATTCTCTACATACGATCGGACAAAGTCCCATCGGATCATGTTGTCGGAAAATTTTATAGCCCAGCTCTAAAACTTTGTCGGTTGGATATTCTGATGGAAACAGTCCGATGGAGCCCACACATGGTCGGATTATCCGACAACATGGTCCGATCGGACATTTTTTGTTGGAATGTCTGACCGTGTGTTCAAGGGCTTACATAGTTAGTAAGGTTGACTAAAAACACCAGTCCATCCAGTTGAACCTGAGTGAGGTGTCCACAATTGTCCCTATTCCTGTACATTGCATACTCACATTGGCTGGACTCTCAAGGAGCCCACAATCCAAGGTCCCCATTCATATACTAGGGACAATTTTGGACAGAAGCCAATTAACCTACCTGCACGTCTTTGAAGTGTGGGAGGAAACTGGAGTACCCGGAGGAAACCCACGCAGGCACAGGGAGAACATGCAAACTCTAGGCAGGTAGTGTTGTGGTTGGGATTTGAACCACGGACCTTTTTACTGCTAGGTGAGAGTGCTAACCACTACATAACTGTGCCACCCAGGTCTTTTATGCCTTGTTTTTTTTTTTTTGGGACAAGGGGGGTGGGAGAGGGGAAAGAAAAGTTAAGTCAAATGTAATGCTAAACATAACTGTTTAGGATGTATGTTTAAAAGAAAGACTTTTGTATAACTGTATTAAATAATAAAATAAAGAATATATAAAAATAAAATAAAAATAATATTTTGCAAATAATCTTTCTTCATAAATTGAGGTCAAAATGTATTCTGTGCCATTTTTTTGGGTAAAAACAAAAAACAAAAAACAAATCAGTGTTTATTATTTATTCTGTGGGAAAGGTCCACAAACTTTGGGATAGATATCTGAAAATTGAGCAATCCTGATCTCATTTCATGAGGCCCAAAAATGTCAGGACAGTACAAATATCCCCCAAATTACCCCCTTTTTTTTTTTGGAAAGTAGACAGTCCCAGGTTTGTAGTAAGAGGTAGTTTTTTGTCACAATTATTTGAAAAATTAAGAAATTAAAAAAAAAATTCACAATTTTGTTTTTTCATACTGTCACCAGCTCAGTACAGCATCATCATATAACTGGTGTGGCGGTGATCAGGGACATTGACTGATGATAGTATGTAAAAAAATGTTTTAAAAATTTTAATACATTTTTATAATTGAAAAAAAAAATATATGATTTTTTTTTTCTAATACATTGCGACCATAGCAATACAGTGTTATCACAGTAGCACTGTACTACTCTGGGGATGTGATCAGGATTGTTTTTGTTTTTTTTACACATTTTTATACACATATTTATTTGCTATAAGCAAGCATTTTACTTTATGAAATCAATTCATTCAGTTTGTTTTGTTGTGATTAGCTACGATTGGCCAGAGCAAATCACATGGTACAGATGGCCTGCGATTGGCTCTGTCTGTACCATGTGATCACTGTGACCAATCACAGCTAGCAACACAATTGTATACAATGGATGGCATAAAAGGAAGCGTCATCTGATCAGCCATGTCCAATCACGGCTGATCACAGTGTAAATATGAAGAGCCGGTGATCGGCTTTTCCTCACTCGCGTCTGTCAGACGCGAGAAGAGGAGAGCCGATCGGCTGCTCCTCTGACAGGGGGGGTCTGTGTTGATCGATTATCAGTGCAGCCCCCCCCCCCCCCGAGGATGCCCACACTGGACCACCAGGGATGCCACCAGACCACCAGGGTTGCCCAGCACCAGGTATGCCACCCTAGACCACTAGGGATGCCAGTCAGTGCCCACAATGGATGCTAATCGATGCCCACAATGGATGCCAATCAGTGCAGACAATGGGCATCACTGATTGGCATGCATTATTGTTTGGCACTGATTAGCATCCATCAGTACAATATAATGCAATACAATGCTGCCTATCAGTGCCCATCCGTGCCACCTATCAGTGCCATCCATGCCACCTATCAGTGCCCATCCATGCCGCCTATCAGTGCCCATCCATGCTCATCCGTGCCACCTATCTATGCCCATCTGTGCCGCCTATCCATGCCCATCTGTGCTGCCTATCCATGCCTATCCATGCCACCTATAAGTGTCCATCCATGCCGCCTATCAGTGCCCATCCATGCTCATCCGTGCCGCTTATCCATGCCCATCTGTGCTGCCTATCCATGCCTATCCATGCCAATCCGTGCCAGCTATCAGTGCCAATTTGTGCCACCTATCAATGCCCATGCGTGTCACCCATCAGTGCCGCCTATCAGTGCCACATATCAGTGCCCATCAATGCCACCTCATCAGTGCCACTTCATTGGTGCCACCTCACCGGTGCCCATCAGTGCCGCCTCATCAGTGCCCATCAGTGCAGCCCCGTCAGTTCCAATCAGTGAAGGAGAAAACTTACTTATTTACAAAGTTTTGAAACTGAAACAAACAAAAACATATTTTTTCTTTCAAAGTTTTTGGTCTTTTTTTATTTGTTTAGCAAAAAATAAAAATCCCAGAGGTGATCAAATACCACCAAAAGAAAGCTCTATTTATAGGGAAAAAAATTCTAAAAATGTCATTTGGGTACAGTGTAGCATGACCGCGCAATTGTCATTCAAAGTGCGACAGCGCTGAAAGCTCAAAATTGGTCTGGGCAGGAAGGTGTATAAGTGCCCCCCCCGGTATTGAAGTGGTTAATTAAATCCACAAGGTCTTTATTTTTACCACTACTATTCCTTTATTGGCTTTTTAAATGTACAAATGAAATGCAGCAATTTGGAAGTTGGGTGAAAGGTTTCGCTCCGGGAGACACTTTTTGAAAGCTAAAAAGTGCATTTTATATACTATATGTATATGGATCAGACCAAAATGAGGGACACATGAAGGGGGACAGAGGGACAAATGAAGGGGGACAGAGGGACAGAGGGACAAATGAAGGGGGACAGAAGGACAGAGGGACAAATGAAGGGGGACAGAGGGACAAATGAAGGGGGACAGAAGGACAGAGGGACAGAGGGACAAATGAAGGGGGACAGAGGGACAAATGAAGGGGGACAGAAGGACAGAGGGACAAATGAAGGGGGGCAGAGGGACAAATGAAGGGGGACAGAGGGACAAATGAAGGGGGACAGAAGGACAGAGGGACAAATGAAGGGGGACAGAGGGACAAATGAAGGGGGACAGAGGGACAAATGAAGGGGGACAGAGGGACAAATGAAGGGGGACAGAAGGACAGAGGGACAAATGAAGGGGGACAAAAGGACAGAGGGACAAATGAAGGGGGGCAGAGGGACACTGCTCCAAATCAGGGACAGTCCTTCGAAATCAGGAACAGTTGCTCTTTCCCTGGAAGCTACAATTTAGGTTATGAAGGGAGATGAGGAGAGGGGGGGGGGGGCGGAGGAGCTGGGCCATCACAGACAGTAATTAGATACTCCAAGAAGAGGGATATGGCATGAAGGGGGGGGGGGAGGGGCTATGCTCGGATATTGACTCTTCCCGGAGAAGTCAAATTATCCAGCAGGTTCAGAAGGACAAAATATATCTCTTTGTGGAAGAAAACCGCAAGGAAGCATTTCAAATATTTGACTCTCCGGTGTTTTACCTGCAATATTGTAGGTTGGTGAGAGCCTAAGATTTAGTATTTAGTTCTCTTTAGTATTTTCTTAACATCTGTTTTATAATGTTGCAAATATAATTCATTTTCTGCAAACCTCCGTTCAATCTTTTTATTTTTATTTTAAATCAATTTTCTGAATGTGCTGGGAGGGCAGTTCAGAGCCATCTGAGCGAGTTAATGAGCCCAGACCGCAGGGACGGCAGGAAATTGTCTGCGCCATTTAAACAAGGTGCTTAGTAAGAGGCTGAGGCTTTCACTGCTTGGCGCAGTCCCCGGCTTCCGCCAGCGGGGGGGGGCGATCAATACATAGCTGGATTATTAGGTTTGTAAATAGGGATTTGGAAGAAGCTCGGTACCCTTTGATGTGGGGGGAGGGGAGGGCACTGCAGGAGAAAATATATGAGAATAAAATAAAATAAAAAATGTGATGTGGTCCACAACAGTGTTCACATCAGAGCCCCTAGTTAATATCAGAGTCCCAGTTTTCACATTCCCAGTTCACATCAGAGCCCTCAGATACATTCAAATCAGAGCCCCCCCCCCCCCCCATTATACATCAGAATCTCTCAGTTCACACATTCACATTAGAGCACATCACATCAGAGTTCCTCAGTTCTCTTCAGAGCCACCATGATTACATCAAAGCCACTACATTCACATCAGAGTCCCCCAGTACACAACAGAGTCCCCATATTCACATTAGAGCCCCCCACATTCATGTTATAGCTCCCACATTCATATCAGAGCCCTCACACTCACATCAGAGTCCCTACATCCACCCAGGAGTCCCCCAGTACACATCAGAGTCCTGCAGTTCTCATCAGAGTCCCGCAGTTCACATCAGAGCCCCCTGTGATCACATCAGAGCCCCAATGTTCACATCAGAGGCCCTACAATGACATTAGAGCCCCCACATTCACATCAGAGTCGCCTAGTTCACATCTGAGCCCCCACATTCATATGAATGCCCCCCCCCCCAGTTCAAATCAGAGCTCCCACACTCATATCAGAGTTTCCTATATCACATTATAGGCCCCATGTTTACATCAAAGCCCCCACATTCACATCAGAGTGCCCCAGTTCACATTAGAGCCCCCACATTTACATCAGTGTCCCCCAGTTCACATCAGAGCCCCCACTTATATCAGAGTTCCCAGTTCACATTATAGGCCCTATTTTTATATCAGAGCCCCCGCATTCACATCAGAGTCCCCCAGTTCACATCAGAGCCCCCACATTCACATCAGAGCCCCCACATTCACATCAGAGTCCCCCAGTTCACCTTTAGAGCCCCCACATTCATATGAATGCCAACACATTTACTTCAGTGCCCCCCAGTTCAAATCAGAGCTCCCATGATCACATCAGAGCCCCCACATTCACATCAGAGTCCCTACAATGACATTAGAGCCCCCACATTCACATCAGAGTCTCCCAGTTCACATCTGAGCCCCACATTCATACGAATGCCCCCCCCCCTTTCAAATCAGAGCTCCCACACTCATATCAGAGTTCCCAGTTCACATTATAGGCCCCATGTTTACATCAGAGCCCCCACATTCACATCAGAGTTCCCCAGTTCACATTAGAGCCCCCATATTCACATCAGAGTCCCCAGTTCACATCAGAGCCCCCACATTCATATGAATGCCCCCACGTTCACATCAGAGCCCCCCGGTTCAAATCAGAGCCCCCATGTTTACATCAAAACCCCCATAATCACATCAGAGCCCCTAAAATGACATTAGAGCCCCCACATTCACATCAGAGCCTCCCAATTCATATCAGAGGCCCCACATTCATATGACTGCCCCCCCCTCAGTTCAAATCAGAGCTCTCACACTCAAATCAGAGTTCCCAGTTCACATTATAAGCCCCATGTTTACATCAGAGCCCCCACATTCACATCAGAGTCCCCCAGTTCACATCAGAGCCCCCACATTTACATCAGTGTCCCCCAGTTCACATCAGAGCCCCCACATTCATATGAATGCCCCCACGTTCACATCAGAGCCCCTCAGATCAAATCAGAGCCCCCACACTTATATCAGAGTTCCCAGTTCACATTATAGGCCCTATTTTTATATCAGAGCCCCCACATTCACATCAGAGTCCCCCAGTTCACATCAGAGCCCCCACATTCACATCAGTGTCCCCCAGTTCACCTTTAGAGCCCCCACATTCATATGAATGCCCCCACATTCACTTCAGAGCCCCCCAGTTCAAATCAGAGCTCCCATGATCACATCAGAGCCCCCACATTCATATGAATGCCGACACATTCACATCAGAGCTCCCAGTTCACATCAGAGCCCCCATGTTCACATCAGAGCTCCCACATTCACATCAGAGCTCCCAGTTCACATCAGAGCCCCCATGTTCACATCAGAGCCCCCATGTTCACATCAGAGCCCCCATGTTCACATCAGAGCCCCCATGTTCACATCAGAGCTCCCAGTTCACATCAGAGCCCCCATGTTCACATCAGAGCCCCCATGTTCACATCAGAGCCCCCATGTTCACATCAGAGCCCCCATGTTCACATCAAAACCCCCATGATCACATCAGAGCCCCCATGTTCACATCAAAACCCCCATGATCACATCAGAGCCCCCACATTCATATGAATGCTGACACATTCACATCAGAGCTCCCAGTTCACATCAGAGCCCCCACATTCATATGAATGCCCCCACATTCACATCAGAGCTCCCAGTTCACATCAGAGCCCCCATGTTCACATCAAAACCCCCATGATCACATCAGAGCCCTCATGTACACATCAAAACCCCCATGATCACATCAGAGCCCTCATGTACACATCAAAACCCCCATGATCACATCAGAGCCCTCATGATCACATAGAGCCCCAACATTCACATCAGAGCCTCCCAGTTCACATCAGAGCCCCCACATACATATGAATGCCCCCACGTTCACATCAGAGCCCGCCAGTTCAAATCAGAGCCCCCACATTCATATCAGAGTGCTCAGTTCACATCAGAGCTCCCACATTCACATTAAAGGCTCCATGGTCACATCAGAGCCCCCACATTCATATGAATGCCCCCACGTTCACAACAGAGTCCCTCAGTTCACATCAAAGCCCCCACATTTACATCAAAGTCCCCCAGTCACATCAGAGACCCCACATTCATATGAATGCCCTCACGTTCACATCAGAGTCCCTTAGTTCACATCAAAGCCCCCACATTTACATCAGAGTCCCCAGTTCACATCAGAGACCCCACATTCATATGAATGCCCCCACATTCACATCAGAGCCCCCCAGTTCAAATCAGAGCCCTCACACTTATATCAGAGTTCCCAGTTCACATTATAGGCCCCATTTTTACATCAGAGCCCCCACATTCATATCAATGCCCCCACATTCACATCAGAGTCCCCCAGTTCACATCAGAGCCCCCACATTCATATGAATGCCCCCACATTTCAAATCAGAGCCCCACAAGTTCAGCTCAGAGCTCCAACATTCATATCAGAGTTCTCAGTTCACATCAGACCTCCCACATTCACATTAAAGGCCCCATGGCCACATCACAGCCCCCAGTTTACATCAGAGCCATAATGTTCACATCAGAGCTCCCACATTCACATCAGAGCTCCCACATTCACATCAGAGCCATCCAGTTCACATCCGAGCATCTACATTCACATCAGAGCCCCCCATTTCCCATGAGATTCCCCCAGTTCATATCCAAGCTCCTATGATCACATCAGAATCCCCCACAACCACATCAGAGCCTAAATGTTCACATCAGAGTCCCCCCAGTAAACATCAGAGCCTCAATTTGCACATCAGAGCCCCTTGCGATCACATCAAAGCTGCTACAATCACATCAGAGCCCCCGGATTCATATCAGAGCCCAGAGTTTGCATCAGAGTCTCAGTTGGTATCAGAGCCCCAATGTTCACAGAGAGCACAAACAGCCCCCCGTGATCCCCAATCCTCAATGTGTGCAGTCAGTGGGCCCTTGTACCTGGCACACACTCCACACATTGTGGGCACGCCTCTGGACTGTGAATTGTGCCAGAACATGGGCTGATCCCAACCTTATGAATACTCCAAGTCTTGACTAATCATGAAAATTCACTCAGTGGCAGCTATTCACCTAATATATATATATATATATATATATACATATACACATAAACCCTACCAGGTCTGGAGTTTTCCTACGCAATCCAACACTAGAGAAAAGATCTTTGACTTGACATACAGTATCTCACAAAAGTAAGTACACCCCTCACATTTTTGTAACTATTTTCTTCTTATCTTTTCATGTGACAACACTGAAGAAATGACACTTGTCTACAATGTAAAGTAGTGAGTGTACAGCTTGTATAACAGTGTAAATTTTCTGTCCCCTCAAAATAACTCAACACACAGCCATTAAAGTGGAAGTAAACCCACTTTTTTAACTTTTACCTACAGGAAAGCCTATAATAAGGCTTACCTGTAGGTAAAAAAAATATCTCCTAAACCTGTACGGTTTAGGAGATATTCCCCTCGGTATGCGCCGCTGACTGCAGCGGCGCATGCGCACAAGGGGGTTCTCTCCGCGAAAATCCGGCAGCGCTCGTCCGGCCGGATTTAAATCTCCCGCGCGCATGCGCGGGAGTGACGATATCGCGGCTCCGGCCACTCACAGCGCCGGAGCCGCGATACCCGGAAGAGACGCCGAGGGAGCATGTCGGCTTCCTCGGCGTGGATCGGGCGAGATGTCGGGGCCTCGTTCTAAGGTAAGTATTTCATAATGAGCTAGTATGCGGTGCATACTAGCTCATTATGCCTTTTGCTTTGCAGGTTTAAAAAAAAAAAAAAAAAAAATGCGGGTTTACTACCGCTTTAATGTCTAAACCACTGGCAGCAAAAGTGAGTACACCCCTCAGTGAAAATGTCCAAATTGGGCCCAATTAACCATTTTCCCTCCCCGGAGTCATGTGAGTCATTAGTGTTACAAGGTCTCAGGTGTGAATGGGGAGCAGGTGTGTTAGATTTGGTGTTATCGCTCTCACTCTCTCTTACTGGTCACTGGAAGTTCAACCTGGTACCTCATGGCAAATAACTCTCTGAGGAGCTGAAAAAAAGAATTGTTGCTCTACATGAAGATGGCCTAGGCTATAAGAAGATTGCCAAGACCCTGAAACTGAGCTGCAGCACGGTGGCCAAGACCATACAGCAGTATAACAGGACAGGTTCCACTCAGAACAGGCCTCGCCATGGTCCACCAAAGAAGTTGAGGTCACGTTCTCAGCGTCGTATCCAGGGGTTGTCTTTGGGAAATAGATGTATGAGTGCTGCCAGCATTGCTGCAGAAGTTGAAGGGGTGGGGGGTCAGCCTGTCAGTGCTCAGACCATACGCCGCACACTGCATCAAATTGATCTGCATGGCTGTCATCCCAGAAGGAAGCCTCTTCTAAAGATGATGCACAAGAAAGACCGCAAACAGTTTGCTGAAGACAAGCAGACTAAGGACATGGATTACTGGAACCATGTCCTGTGGTCTGATGAGACCAAGATAAACTTATTTGGTGTCAGATGGTGACAAGCGTGTGTGGGGGCAACCAGGTGAGGAGGACAAAGACAAGTGTGTCTTGCCTACAGTCAGGCATGGTGGTGGGAGTGTCATGGTCTGGGGCTGCATGAGTGCTGCCGGCACTGGGGGGCTACAGATCATTGAGGGGACCATGAATGCCAACATGTACTGTGACATACTGAAGCAGAGCCTGATCCCCTCCCTTCAGAGACTGGGCCGCAGGGCAGTATTCCAACATGATAACCACCCCAAACACACCTCCAATGTGACCACTGCCTTGTTAAAGAAGCGGAAGGTAAAGGTGATGGACTGGCCAAGCATGTCTCCAGACCTAAACCCTATTGGTCATCTGTGGGGCATCCACCAGCTCTGTGATGTCGTCATGGAGGAGGGGAAGAGGACTCCAGTGACAACCTGTGAAGCTCTGGTGACCTCCATGCCCAAGAGGGTTAGGGCAGTGCTGGAAAATAATGACGGCCAGACAAAATATTGACGCTTTGGGCCCAATTTAGACATTTTCTCTTAGGGGTGTACTCACTTTTGTTGCCAGCGGTTTAGACATTAATGGCTGTGTGTTGAGTTATTTTGAGGGGACAGAAAATTTACACTGTTATACAAGCTGTACACTCACTACTTTACATTGTAGACAAGTGTCATTTCTTCAGTGTTGAAAAGATAGAATAAAATATTTACAACAATGTGAGGGTTGTACTGACTTTTGTGGCATACTGTATACTTTAACTAGTTGTCCTACACATATCCAGAAAAACTAGATAAAAGGTATATGTACAGTATGTTCTGTCCCTTTGGCCCACCGCAGATTCCCCCAATCCGAGAACGCTGCTGCTGTCAAAAGTGGACATTGGGACATAGAGCGATACAAAGTAACATTGTTTATAAACATTGATCAGATGGAAGATAGAGAGATACAAATTAGCATTGTTTATAAACATTGACCATATGGAAGATAGAGAGATACAAATTAGCATTGTTTATAAACATTGATCAGAAGAAAGATAAAGAGATACAAATTAACATTGTTTATAAACATTGATCAGATGGGAAATAGAGAGATACAAAGTAACTTGGTTTATAAAAATAGTTCAGGCACAAGATAGAGAGATAATAAGTAACACTGTGATAATACATTGATTAGCATGAGATAGAGAAATGCAGACTAACATTCTTTAAAATTTTTCATCAGACAGATGATAGAGATAAAAAGTTATATTGTTTATAAAAACTGTTCAAATGAGAGATAGTGAGATGCAAAGTACCATTGTGTGTAAACATTGTTCCAATGGGAGACAGAGCGATAAAGCAGCACAGTGGTGTAGTGGTTAGCACTTTCACCTAGCAGCAATAGGGTTGCTGGTTCAAATCCTGACCACAACACCATCTGCCTGGAGTTTGCATGTTCTCCCTGTGCCTGTGTGGGTTTCCTCCCACACTACAAAGACATGCTGGTAGGTTAATTAGATCCTGTCCAAAAAAAAAAATGGCCTGTGTTTGTAAGTGTGTTGGCATCCTTCAGGGTAAAAGAACCATGCTACACACAGACACTGGCAGCAAGCACCCTGAGGTGATTTGGTTTGCATATGCAGCGCTATACAATTCATTCAAAGAGTAATGTTGTTTATAAAAAGCAAGCAGAGATAAAATGTAATGTTGTTTATAAACGCTGTTCAGTGATAGAGAGATTGAAAGTAACACTGTTTATAAACATTTTTCAGACAGTAGATAGAGAGACAAAGGTTTTTTTTTTACTATAAGCAAATAGACTGTAATTTGAACTGATTTTCCTTAGTAAATATAATGTGGTAAAGCTTCACTTTGTAAAGAATCAGGTGCAAGGAAAATGTAAAAAAAAAAAAAAAAAATGTTTGCTTGCACTTTGATGGATGATGGAAATCATTAGAGCTCGGGGGAAATAAATGAACTGCACTGGTAAAGTGCATAATCTATTTGTCTTGACTAAATCTGCCTCAAAAAAGTAATTCTTTATAAACTTTGTGCAGACGGAAGATAAAGAAATACAAAGTAACATTGTTTATAAACATTGATCAGATGACAGACAAAGAGATACAAAGTAACCTTGTTTATAAGACTTGATCAGACCAGAGATAGAGAGCTATAAAGTAAGTAATATTGTTTATAAACATTGATCAGACGGGAGATGGAGAAATACGAAGTAACATTGTTTATAGACATTGATCAGACGGCAGATAGAGATAAAACGAAATCTTGTTTATAAAAACTGTTCAAATAGAGAGATATAAAGCAACGTTGTTTATAGACATTGATCAGATGGCAGTAAGTGCTCATGCTCATGCACACGGACGTTTTAAAAAACTGGCTGCAAAGCTAGCTCCGATGCCTGGAAAAAGTGTTGTTAAAAACGTGATTTTTACCGCGTTTTGCATTGGCGTTTTTGCGCGTTTTTGCGCGTTTTTTAGCGTTAGCGTTAAGAAGCGTTTTTTAAGAAACACATCTCTTGGCTATAGCACTCAGAAAACAAAGAAAATATGTTGCGCGTTTATGCGCGTTTTTGCGCGTTTATGCGCGTTTCCCCGCGATTCGCGTTTTTACAGCTCTAGCTCCACGCCACGGAACGCACTGGTCCTGGGTTTTTTTTACAGCTTAAAAACGCCTATGCCATTTGCAGCTCAAAAACGCCTAGGTGGGCATGAAGCCTTAGAGATAAAACGAAATCTTGTTTATAAACACTTTTCCGATAAAGAGATACGAAGTAACATTGTTTATAAACATTGTAGAACAGGAGCTAGAGAGAAAAAGGGGTTGATTTACGAAAAGCAATGTGCAGTTGAACTCATTTTCCTTAGTAAATGTAATGCAGTAAAGAGTCACTCTGCAAAGAAGGCAGGTGCAAGTAAAAAAAAATAAAAATAAAAATAAATAAAACATTTTTGCTTGCACATGATTGGATGATGGAAATCATCAGAGCTTTACTGTATTTACTAAGTGCAAAGTGCATAGTCTATTTACCTGTCTATATCTACTCTGTTTCATTCATCTGCAGATCAAAGGGATAAGATTTCATTTGGCAATGATATCAGTTAAAGCAACTTAACAAGTAATATATATATTTATAATATTTGTTCCATTTAACCCTTAGTTTACTGCAACCAGCCCTTCCTCACATAACTATTATTTTCCTAATTATTTTATTATTATTATTATTATTATTATTATTATTATTTATTTTTTTATTTTCAACCATTAATATATTTTTTTTAATATTATATTTTTTTAATTATTATTTTCAACCATTAATATTATTTAATTATTGTTTATTTATTATTCGTTTTGCTCCTTAAATTTTCAGTGTTGCATAAATAAAAGTTAAAAAAAAAAATGAAAAAAAATCTGTAAAGTAACTTTTCAATGCTTTGAACCAGACTAATAAATTTAGTGTCATTTTAAATAGGACCCACTTTAGAAAAGGGTGTTAGTACCCCCCAAAAAGTCCTTTCTTTTTAGGACCTCGTTCCTTCGTCACTCTTTGCCTGGCTGCGCCCCTCTCTGTGATCTCAATACTTTGGTATGTTTATTCCTCAAAAATCATTATGTATCAAAATACTTAGTATACTGCATTTTGTTACCATTTTGTGCATTACATTTTACAATGATTTTATATGAATTCTGTTACTAATATCTTTGTATATGTTTCCTACATCTTTACAATAGATTATTTATTTTTTGCAACAGAAATGTAATCCCTACTCAGCCATCTGAACTTTCATTTATTTATGGGCAGCTGAAGTGTTCAGTCCAAATGCCGAATGTTAAAGTGGAGTTGCCCCCCAAAAAATAAAACTACTTAAAATTCTTAAAAAAAATCAAAAAAAAATAATTGGCAAAAAAAAAAATTTTTACTCACCTCTAAATACCGGTTGCTAGGGGGTCCCTCGTAGTCTGCCTTCTTCATTGCCCGGGCTGGTGACATCACTTCCCCTCGCGCCGCACATTCACCTGGGACCTGTCACGTGTCCCAGGTGACTGTACGGCGTATCACGGCGCCCTGCGCCGCTCGCGCATGCGCAGTGGGTGCCCGGCTGTGAAGCCACAGCCGGGTGCCCACAGTATGCATGACGGCGCCGCGAGCGGAGCGGGGAGCGAGGGGGGGGCTTCGTTCCCCCGCATCGCTGGAACCCGGGACAGGTAAGTGTCCGATTATTAAAAGCCAGCAGCTGCAGTATTTGTAGCTGCTGACTTTTAATTTTTTTTTTTAGGGGGTACCCCACTTTAAGGGTGTTTGTTTAGAGCAGTGGTCTCCAAAGTGTAGCCTGGGGGCTGAACGTGGCCCTTTTATTGCCTTTATCTTGCCCTTGGGGCCCTAGGGGCTGCCACCTTTTCATCAAGTCAAACCCGAACACTTCAGTGTCGCACAGCAATTTTTTTTTTTTCATTTTTTCAAGAGTCCCCCTTAAAATCAGCATCCACAGAGTTCCCCTTTTACATCAGAGTCCACAGAGTTCCCCTTTACATCATATCCCACAGAGTTCCCCTTTTACATCAGAGTCCACAGAGTTCCCCTTTACATCATAGCCCACAGAGTTCCCCTTTTACATCAGAGTCCACAGAGTTCCCCTTTACATCATAGCCCACAGAGTTCCCCCTTTATGTCATAGTCCACAGAGTTCCCCTTTTACATCAGAGTCCACAGTGTTCCCCATTTACATCAGAGTCCACAGTGTTCCCCATTTACATCAGAGTCCATAGTGTTCCCCATTTACATCATAGTCCACAGAGTTCCCCTTTTACATCAGAGTCCACAGAATTCCCCATTTACATCAGAGTCCACAGTGTTTTCACCATTTACATCAGAGTCCACAGTGTTTTCACCATTTACATCAGAGTCCACAGAGTTCCCCATTTACATCAGAGTCCACAGTGTTTTCACCATTTACATCAGAGTCCACAGTGTTCCCCATTTACATCAGTGTCCACAGAGTTCCCCTTTTACATCAGAGTCCACAGAGTTTCCCCTTTACATCATAGTCCACAGAGTTCCCCCTTTACATCATAGTCCACAGAGTTCCCCTTTACATCATAGTCCACAGAGTTCCCCCTTTACATCATAGCCCACAGAGTTCCCCCTTTACATCATAGTCCATAGAGTTCCCATTTACATCATAGTCCACAGAGTTCCCCCTTTACGTCCTAGTCCACAGAGTTCCCCTTTTACATCATAATTCACAGAGTTCCGCCTTTACATCATAGTCCACAGAGTTCCCCTTTACATCATAGTCCACAGAGTTCCCCTTTTACATCAGAGTCCACAGAGTTTCCCCTTTACATCATAGTCCACAGAGTTCCCCCTTTACATCATAGTCCACAGAGTTCCCCTTTACATCATAGTCCACAGAGTTCCCCCTTTACATCATAGCCCACAGAGTTCCCACTTTACATCATAGTCCACAGAGTTCCCCTTTACATCATAGTCCAAAGAGTTCCCCCTTTACGTCATAGTCCACAGAGTTCCCCTTTTACATCATAATTCACAGAGTTCTGCCTTTACATCATAGTCCACAGAGTTCCCCTTTACATCATAGTCCACAGAGTTCCCCTTTACATCATAGCCCACAGAGTTCCCCTTTTACATCAGTGTCCACATAGTTCCCCTTTACATCATAGTCCACAGAGTTTCCCTTTTATATTTGAACTCTGAGTTCCCTTTCACTGTAAGGGGGGGACTCTGCAGACTCCAATGTAAGGGAAAACTCTGGGGACTCTAACATAAGGGATGCTCTGGTGTACAAAGAAGACTCTGATGTAAGGGGGGCTCTGATGTAATGAGTGCTCTGAGAACCCTGTTTACCTTAACCACATGGCGAGCGGCGCACGCTGATGTACATCGGCAGAATGGCATGGACAGGCAAATTGGCATACAGGTATGTCCCTTTAAATTAGCCGCCGTGCCATTGCGCGCGTGCCGCCGGTCGGGACCTTAGTGAGTCCGATCGCGGGTCCCGCGGACTCGATAGCCACGGGGTTACCTGCGATCATCTCACAGGGAGGAAGAACAGGGAGATGCTAATGTAAAGAAGCATCTCCCCGTTCTGCCTAGTGACAGTGTCACTGATCTCTGCTCCCTGTCATCGAGAGCAGTGATGTGTCACATGTAGCCCCTCCCCCCACAGTTAGAAACACGCCTCAGGACACACTTAACCCCTACACTGCCACCTAGTGGTTAACCCCTTCACTGCCAGTGTCATTTACACAGGAATCACTGCATTTGTATAGCACTGATTGCTGTATAAATGACAATGGTCCCAAAAATGTGTCAAAAATGTCCGATGTGTCCGCCATAATGTCACAGTCACAATAAAAATCACTGATTGCCGCCATTACTAGTAAAAATAAAATATTAATAAACATGCCATAAAACTATCCCCTATTTTGTAAATGCTATAACTTTTGCCCAAACCAATCAGTAATCACTTATTGTGATTTTTTTTTAAACCAATAATATGTAGAAGAATACGTATCAGCCTAAACTGAGGGAAAAAAATGTTTTTTTTATATATTTTTGGGAGATATTTATTATAACAAAATGTAAAAAATAATGAGTTATTTTCAAAATTGTTGCTCTATTTTTGTTTATAGCACAAAAAATAAAAACAGCAGGAGTGATTATATACCACCAAAGGAAAGCTCTATTTGTGGGGAAAAAAGGACGTCAATTTTGTTTGGGAACCACGTCGCACGGCCGCGCAATTGTCAGTTAAAACAACGCAGTGCCGAATCGCAAAAAGGGGCCTGGTCTTTGGCCTGCAAAATGGTCTGGGGCTGAAGTGGTTAATGTACTCACTTAGAGGCAGTAGAGAGAAGGGGGGAGACTTAGTCCAGTCTGAATAATGTGTCCGGGTCTCAGACAATCTGAAACCCGGATGCATGATTCCAAACCCGAACTGTCCGGGTGGATCCCGAACAGGTTTCAACCCTACTTGGGGCGCTGTTCCTCCAACTGACACCAATGATGGGGCACCATTCGTTCCTACTGACACCATCAGTAGGGCACCGTTCTGCCTGTTTATACCTACAAAGGGGCACTATTTCTACCATTAAACTGATGATGGGACACTGATGCCGGGGCATTTTTAACTCCCACTGGCCCCCATAAAGCCTGAGGGACAGTAAAGTGACCCTTTGCTTAGAACATTTGAAGAACTCTGGTGTAGACGAACGTCACGTGACAGTTTTCGAGTTGTCAATGTCTTATTAGGAAATAGCATTATAGCAGGACAACAGCCATTTTCAGAAGAGGAGATCCATAAAGGCTGGTAGTTGGCATTGTTGTTGGTAGTTGGCAATGGTGTTGGTAGTTGGCATTGGTGTTTCACCTATAACAAGGTTCCATTCAGGGGGAGAATCCAAGGATTCTGCCTGGCAGTCAATATGGAGTTAAATGGTCCTTTGCTGGCAGGTGTGCCATTAACCTGAGAACGGAATGTATTGTAATGAGGTGGCCTGACCCTGAGTGAATGTATTCGTAGCTGACCCCTCCAGCTCAAACCATTCACGTATTGTGCAGCATCTATTATGTCTGACACAGAACAAACATTGCTCTGCTCAGCATGTAAACACATTTCTATTCTGCTGTGCTACTCTAATCTCTCGCCAGCTGCTACCAGGCCAGGAACACCCCCCCCCCCCCCATATGTAAAGGGACTACAAGTCTCAATGTGCTAATATCTGGCAGCTATAGGGTCATATGTATTTGCTAAACTGCTGGCCGTTCACGTAATATTGGAGCACTCACAATGGCCTACAGGTGTTCAGATGCTTCGTAGGACAATAACGCACAGGCTTTAATGCATGGGTGTTAATGTGCATTGTGCTATGGCAGGCCAACGGTAGTCAGTGTGAAGAAAGTTCCTTATATTGGTGATCAGTGGGAAGAATGTTCCTTACATTGGTGATCAGTGAGAAGAATGTTCCTTACATTGGTGATCAGTGTGAAGAATGTTCCTTACATTGGTGATCAGTGAGAAGAATGTTCCTTACATTGGTGATCAGTGGGAAGAATGTTCCTTACATTGGTGATCAGTGAGAAGAATGTTCCTTACATTGGTGATCAGTGGGAAGAATGTCCCTTACATTGGTGATCAGTGAGAAGAATGTTCCTTACATTGGTGATCAGTGAGAAGAATGTTCCTTACATTGGTGATCAGTGAGAAGAATGTTCCTTACATTGGTGATCAGTGGGAAGAATGTCCCTTACATTGGTGATCAGTGGGAAGAATGTTCCTTACATTGGTGATCAGTGAGAAGAATGTTCCTTACATTGGTGATCAGTGGGAAGAATGTTCCTTACATTGGTGATCAGTGAGAAGAATGTTCCTTACATTGGTGATCAGTGAGAAGAATGTTCCTTACATTGGTGATCAGTGGGAAGAATGTTCCTTAGATTGGTGATCAGTGAGAAGAATGTTCCTTACATAGGTGATCAGTGAGAAGAATGTTCCTTACATTGGTGATCAGTGAGAAGAATGTCCCTTACATTGGTGATCAGTGGGAAGAATGTTCCTTAGATTGGTGATCAGTGAGAAGAATGTTCCTTACATAGGTGATCAGTGGGAAGAATGTTCCTTACATTGGTGATCAGTGAGAAGAATGTTCCTTAGATTGGTGATCAGTGAGAAGAATGTTCCTTACATAGGTGATCAGTGAGAAGAATGTTCCTTACATTGGTGATCAGTGAGAAGAATGTTCCTTACATTGGTGATCAGTGAGAAGAATGTTCCTTACATTGGTGATCAGTGAGAAGAATGTTCCTTACATTGGTGATCAGTGAGAAGAATGTTCTTTACATTGGTGATCAGTGAGAAGAATGTTCCTTACATTGGTGATCAGTGAGAAGAATGTCCCTTACATTGGTGATCAGTGAGAAGAATGTTCCTTACATTGGTGATCAGTGAGAAGAATGTTCCTTACATTGGTGATCAGTGAGAAGAATGTCCCTTACATTGGTGATCAGTGAAAAGAATGTTCCTTACATTGGTGATCAGTGAGCAGAATGTTCCTTACATTGGTGATCAGTTCGAAGAATGTCCCTTACATTGGTGATCAGTAGGAAGAATGTTCCTTACATTGGTGATCAGTGAGAAGAATGTTCCTTAGATTGGTGATCAGTGAGAAGAATGTTCCTTACATAGGTGATCAGTGAGAAGAATGTTCCTTACATTGGTGATCAGTGAGAAGAATGTTCCTTACATTGGTGATCAGTGAGAAGAATGTTCCTTACATTGGTGATCAGTGAGAAGAATGTTCCTTACATTGGTGATCAGTGAGAAGAATGTTCCTTACATTGGTGATCAGTGAGAAGAATATTCCTTACATTGGTGATCAGTGGGAAGAATGTTCCTTACATTGATGATCAGTGAGAAGAATGTTCCTTACATTGGTGATCAGTGAGAAGAATGTTCCTTACATTGGTGATCAGTGGGAAGAATGTTCCTTACATTGGTGATCAGTGGGAAGAATGTCCCTTACATTGGTGATCAGTGAGAAGAATGTTCCTTACATTGGTGATCAGTGAGAAGAATGTTCCTTACATTGGTGATCAGTGAGAAGAATGTTCCTTACATTGGTGATCAGTGGGAAGAATGTTCCTTACATTGGTGAACAGTGAGAAGAATGTTCCTTACATTGGTGATCAGTGAGAAGAATGTCCCTTACATTGGTGATCAGTGAAAAGAATGTTCCTTACATTGGTGATCAGTGAGCAGAATGTTCCTTACATTGGTGATCAGTGCGAAGAATGTCCCTTACATTGGTGATCAGTAGGAAGAATGTTCCTTACATTGGTGATCAGTGAGAAGAATGTTCCTTAGATTGGTGATCAGTGAGAAGAATGTTCCTTACATAGGTGATCAGTGAGAAGAATGTTCCTTACATTGGTGATCAGTGAGAAGAATGTTCCTTACATTGGTGATCAGTGAGAAGAATGTTCCTTACATTGGTGATCAGTGAGAAGAATGTTCCTTACATTGGTGATCAGTGAGAAGAATATTCCTTACATTGGTGATCAATGGGAAGAATGTTCCTTACATTGATGATCAGTGAGAAGAATGTTCCTTACATTGGTGATCAGTGAGAAGAATGTTCCTTACATTGGTGATCAGTGGGAAGAATGTTCCTTACATTGGTGATCAGTGGGAAGAATGTCCCTTACATTGGTGATCAGTGAGAAGAATGTCCCTTACATTGATGGTCAGTGGGAAGAATGTTCCTTACATTGGTGATCAGTGAGAAGAATGTTCCTTACATTGGTGATCAGTGAGAAGAATGTTCCTTACACTGGTGATCAGTGAGAAGAATGTTCCTTACATTGGTGATCAGTGAGAAGAATGTTCCTTACATTGGTGATCAGTGAGAAGAATGTTCCTTACATTGGTGATCAGTGGGAAGAATGTTCCTTACATTGGTGATCAGTGAGAAGAATGTTCCTTACATTGGAGGCCAGTGGGAAGAATGTCCAAGCTTGGTCCAAGGTAGAAGTACCTTTTCAGCGGTTTTAGCTCTCCGGGAGGCTTTGGAACGATGCAGGGCTGCTGGATGGAGAAAGTACTTGCTGGCATTGGATCAGGCGAAGGCTTTTGATAGAGTCAATCACGAGTACCTGTATTTGCTACTTGGTAGATACGGCTTGCGGGGAGGTTTATAGATTGGCTAAAGACATTATATAAAGGGGCTGAGAGCTTCCTACTGGTTAATGGTTGGGTTGGAAGGCCTTTTGAGGTTGGCTCTGGTGTGCGCCAGGGATGACCTCTGAGCCCCCTGTTATATGTATTCGCAATCAACCCCTTCATAAGAAGGCTAGAGAGTGGATATTTGTGTGGGGTGCCTTTGGGCATTGCTGGTGTGCCGCCTTTGAAGGTTGTGGCCTATGCCGATGATGTGTCCTTTATTGTCTCTGGGACAGAGGAGGCACAGGAGGTGGTCTCTATGATAGAGCAGTACACAGAGGCTTCTGGTTCTAAAGTCAACCATGAAAAGAGTGAAGTTTTCTGGATGGTTGAGGAGGGTGAAAGCTTCAAACTTCCGGATGCCTTCCCAGAGCCCCAGCAGGAAATTAAAGTGTTGGGCATCAAATTTGGTCCTGGTGACTATGGTCATCGA
This sequence comes from Lithobates pipiens, assembly GCF_037356315.1. Classification (NCBI taxonomy): domain Eukaryota; kingdom Metazoa; phylum Chordata; class Amphibia; order Anura; family Ranidae; genus Lithobates; species Lithobates pipiens. The sequence continues at coordinate 21,161,486 of NW_027507748.1, forward strand.
AATTGGGAAAGCAGGTTGGTGTGTGCCAATGCCAAAGTAGCAAGCTGGAGGAAATGGAAGCTTTCCTTGAGGGAGAGGGTTGACTTGATCAAAACGTACCTGGTCCCAATTTCTTTTTATATGTCAGCTTCGTCTGTATCTTGCCAGTATCTCTCTATGCAAGGGTGTACAGCTGTTTTTTCCAACTGTTATGGGGAAGTAGGCTGAACCTGATCAAACGCAATATAACTTACCTGTCTAGGCGGGAGGGTGGCCTAGGAATGGTCAACCCAATAGTTTTATTTTCTCTGCTCTTTTTAAAGTACAATCTTGGTAATATGCTAGCAGAGAACCCACGGGGGTGGGTGAATATATTTCAATCTTGTTTTAGGCCTTTTCTGCGATGCTGGGAAGATGGCAGGCCAGTGAAAAGTCTGAGAGTCTGACATGGGAAGCTCCCGGCTTATGTTGCCCCGTGTCTGAAAATACTTCGGCAGTGGCAGGTGACAGTGGAGGATATCAAGTCCCTCCCCAGGAAGCTTCTGGAGAAGAGGATTTTGGGCTCTGCTTTCACTGTGTCACTGGCCTTAAGGGATTGCCCAGGCTCTGTAATGAGGGAGGGGTTGCGTTTAATAAATTTAGAAAGAATCCCCTTAAAGTTTAGGGATCAAGCCTGACTCGCTTTCCATGGAAGGCTCTATGTGAGAGGGAACTTGAAGCATTGCCCTGTGGATGATCGGGATTGTCCTAGAGCGGAGTGTGTTGGTAAAGTGGAGTCTATGGACCACTTTTTGCTGTAGTGTCCCTTTAACATAGAGGTGTATAAAAGGGTGGGGAGGGCTCTAGGCATCCCCTTTTTCTATTGCATGCGTTATGCAGAGTGGGTGTATGGGGCATTCCCGACTCACTGGGATTTTGATTTGGATACACTGTTTTTAGTTAGTATAGTTGTCCGTTACTTCACATGGAATGCACGGTGCCAGATTACCCTGCGGAAGAAAGTCCTCTCTGTTGAGGTGGTGGTGCACGATATTCTTGGTGAGGTTGGGAAAATTCAGGGTCTTGAGAAGGGCAGGGAGCCTCGGGCAGTCTGGATGAGGGCGTGGAGGAATATCAGACCTGCCTTTGGTGAATTGCCCATCTCTGGGTGAGGAGCTCTTTTCTTTTTCTGTTTATTTCACTCTCTTAGCTTTTGTTGGTTAGTATCTTCTTTCTGAAGAAGGGCTGCATGCATAATGGGTGCGGGATTGTTTCTTGACCTCACAAGTTTGATGTCTGGTGTAATGGTGTGAGTTGTAATAGGATTTATGTTTTTGCTGTAAAGTATTTTTTTGTTTTGAGAGCAGATTTGTTATATTTATTTTCATTTATGTAAATATGTATATATTTATGTATATTTATATATAGTGATTTTATGCTTATTGATTGCAAGACTTTTAATAAAGAAAAATTGGGAAGAATGTTCCTTACATTGGTGATCAGTGGGAAGAATGTTCCTTACATTGATGATCAGTGAGAAGAATGTTCCTTACATTGGTGATCAGTGAGAAGAATGTTCCTTACATTGGTGATCAGTGAGAAGAATGTTTCTTACATTGGTGATCAGTGGGAAGAATGTTCCTTACATTGAGGATCAGTGAGAAGAATGTTCCTTACATTGGTGATCAGTGGGAAGAATGTTCCTTACATTGGTGATCAGTGAGAAGAATGTTCCTTACATTGGTGATCAGTGAGAAGAATGTTCCTTACATTGGTGATCAGTGAGAAGAATGTTCCTCACATTGGTGATCAGTGAGAAGAATGATCCTTACATTGGTGATCAGTGAGAAGAATGATCCTTACATTGGTGATCAGTGAGAAGAATGATCCTTACATTGGTGATCAGTGGGAAGAATGTTCCTTACATTAGTGATCAGTGAGAAGAATGTTCCTTACATTGGTGATCAGTGAGAAGAATGTTCCTTACATTGGTGATCAGTGGGAAGAATGTTCCTTACATTAGTGATCAGTGAGAAGAATGTTCCTTACATTGGTGATCAGTGAGAAGAATGTTCCTTACATTGGTGATCAGTGGGAAGAATGTTCCTTACATTGGTGATCAGTGGGGAGAATGTTCCTTACATTGGTGATCAGTGGGGAGAATGTTCCTTACATTGGTGATCAGTGGGAAGAATGTTCCTTACATTGGTGATCAGTGAGAAGAATGTTCCTTACATTGGTGATCAGTGAGAAGAATGTTCCTTACATTGGTGATCAGTGGGAAGAATGTTCCTTACATTGGTGATCAGTGAGAAGAATGTTCCTTACATTGGTGATCAGTGAGAAGAATGTTCCTTACATTGGTGATCAGTGAGAAGAATGTTCCTTACATTGGTGATCAGTGAGAAGAATGTTCCTTACATTGGTGATCAGTGGGAAGAATGTTCCTTACATTGGTGATCAGTGAGAAGAATGTTCCTTACATTGGTGATCAGTGAGAAGAATGTTCCTTACATTGGTGATCAGTGGGGAGAATGTTCCTTACATTGGTGATCAGTGGGAAGAATGTTCCTTACATTGGTGATCAGTGAGAAGAATGTTCCTTACATTGGTGATCAGTGGGAAGAATGTTCCTTACACTGGTGATCAGTGAGAAGAATGTTCCTTACATTGGTGATCAGTGAGAAGAATGTTCCTTACATTGGTGATCAGTGAGAAGAATGTTCCTTACATTGGTGATCAGTTGGAAGAATGTTCCTTACATTGGTGATCAGTGAGTAGAATGTTCCTTACATTGGTGATCAGTGAGTAGAATGTTCCTTACATTGGTGATCAGTGAGAAGAATGTTCCTTACATTGGTGATCAGTGGGAAGAATGTTCCTTACATTGGTGATCAGTGGGAAGAATGTTCATTACATTGGTGATCAGTGGGAAGAATGTTCCTTACATTGGTGATCAGTGAGAAGAATGTCCCTTACATTGGTGATCAGTGAGAAGAATGTTCCTTACATTGGTGATCAGTGAGAAGAATGTTCCTTACATTGGTGATCAGTGAGAAGAATGTTCCTTACATTGGTGATCAGTGAGAAGAATGTCCCTTACATTGGTGATCAGTTGGAAGAATGTTCCTTACATTGGTGATCGGTGGGAAGAATGTCCCTTACATTGGTGATCAGTGAGAAGAATGTTCCTTACATTGGTGATCAGTGAGAAGAATGTTCCTTACATTGGTGATCAGTGAGAAGAATGTTCCTTACATTGGTGATCAGTGAGAAGAATGTTCCTTACATTGTTGATCAGTGAGAAGAATGTCCCTTACATTGGTGATCAGTGAGTAGAATGTTCCTTACATTGGTGATCAGTGAGAAGAATGTTCCTTACATTGGTGATCAGTGGGAAGAATGTTCCTTACATTGGTGATCAGTGGGAAGAATGTTCATTACATTGGTGATCAGTGAGAAGAATGTCCCTTACATTGGTGATCAGTGAGAAGAATGTTCCTTACATTGGTGATCAGTGAGAAGAATGTTCCTTACATTGGTGATCAGTGAGAAGAATGTTCCTTACATTGGTGATCAGTGAGAAGAATGTTCCTTACATTGGTGATCAGTGGGAAGAATGTTCCTTACATTGGTGATCAGTGAGAAGAATGTTCCTTACATTGGTGATCAGTGAGAAGAATGTTCCTTACATTGGTGATCAGTGAGAAGAATGTTCCTTACATTGGTGATCAGTGAGAAGAATGCCCCTTTCATTGATGGTCAGTAGAAAAATGGTCCCTATGTAGGACCTTTGGTCACACCACCAATGAACAGTCCCAATCAGCTTTGCTTACTGACTCTGCATAACTGTTTAACAGCCTTTAATATAAACATCTTGGATGACGGTAAAAGAGGTCATTCAGTTCCATACTACCTGGAGCCCGAGGCTGGTTTCCCTACTCTTAAAGAATGAATACTGTATTAATTATTACCTATTTAGAAATCAGGCCTTAGACTCTCCACCAATCACCATGCAGCTGCTACCCACAATGAACTGCGAGGAGTTATTGAACTGATCAGTGCAGTAGAGCACACCACGTGAAGGAGCCTACATGTGTAATGGTGTGTTCTCCCCTGTGATAAAAGGAAATGTATAGAACATGCCTTCCATCCCTCACATTCCCATCTCCCATCTGGCTTCCCACCAGATCATGTGATAGGACCGTGGTGATGAATGAATCGCGCTGTACCTGGGATAAAACCTGTAACTGATCACTAAAAACACAAGGCTGGACAGATCCCAGGAGCCAAGTCTCCAAAGCACACAGGAAATTAACGTTAAGGACTTTGAGCGCCTACAAATGTTAACGCCCAACTCAACCCTCTGTTATAATTACTGTAATACACTCAGGCTGTGTATGCAGCAATACGTATGCTCAGGGGCGTAACTATAGGGGGTGCAGCAGTCGCGACCACAACTGGGCCCTGTGCTGCAGGGGGCCCATGCAGCCCCCTCTACATATGGCCAGCAGCAGCCTAGGCAGCTAGGGGTACCAGTGCACCATGCATACGGGTGGCTGGAGGTGGAGGGTGACCAGCAGAGCTCCATGCTCGACTATCGCACTGGCTGCTCTTTAGTTGTGCATTCCCCAATGACCTGTGTCCTCGGCCGGCTCCTCAGAGTATCTCTCTCCTGTTCCATGCATTGCCGCTCAGTCCGATGTCTGTTCTCCCCAGCCAGAATGGGGGCAGTAACTTCATCTGCCCTGGAGAAAAGGACCTCATCTCTTCTGGGGACGGAGACCCCATCCTGCCTAGGGACAGTCCCCCAAATGGGGCACCTAAAAATTAAAAATAATAATAATTAAAAAAAAAACTACTGATGCCAGTGGTGGAACTACAGGGCTCACAAAGGTCATACCTGTGACCACGCCCTGGAGTTCCACCGCCGGACTCGGAGGGAAGGGCCCTGGCTGGGGTTCAGGGGGGCCTTCATGGTTTCCTGCATCGGGGGCCCTGAAGGTTCTAGTTACGCCACTGCATATGCTGGTCTTTTGGCTTTAGTTGTTATTATTTATTATATGTTTTAACGAAGGTTAAAATGTCAAACCATCGATCACACCGCCCAGGGACTGACAAAGGTAACCTGTCATATTGAAACCCAATGAGCTTTGCTCAGTCCTTAAGGTCCTCTCCAACAATAGGACAAGGGGCACACTGTCAATCTATATACACATACACTCAGGGGCGGACTGACCATTTGGCCACTCGGGCACTGCCCGAGGGCCCTGGACCACTAGGGGGCCCCATAAGGGTTGCCAGCCTCAGTAAAACCAGGGACGGTATGTAAAAATTTGTGTTTTTTTTTTACGTCTGTCTCTGAAATGTCCCTTACCGACATCCTTTTGGTCTAAAAATCACGAGATTATAGCTGCCCCACCTCTCCACTACCTTCTCAGCCAATAGAAACATGTCTGTGTATACTGTGTGATTGTATACTGTGTGTGTGTGTATATTGTGTGACCCCATAAACTCTGATTGCTTGGGGGCCCCATGAGTTGTCTGTCCGTCCCTGCATACACTATATTGTCCAAAGTATTGGGACACCTGCCTTTACACGCACGTGAACTTTAATGGCATCCCAGTCTTAGTCCGTAGGGTTCAATATTGAGTTGTCCCATCCATTGCAGCTACAACTCTTCTGGGAAGGCTGTTCACAAGGTTTAGGAGTGTCTTGAGGTACCACATCCAGCATGGTGGACATAAAAAGCCACCAGTGTGGTCATACGCTATATTACCAAAAGCATTGGGACGCCTGTCCTTACACGCATTTGAACTTTAATGGCATCCCAGTCTTAGTCCGTAGGGTTCAATATTGAGTTGGCCCACCCTTTGCAGCTATAACAGGTTCAACTCTTCTGGGAAGGCCGTCCACAAGGTTTGGGAGTGTGTCTATGGGAATGGTTGACCATTCTTCCAGAAGCGCATTTGTGAGGTCAGGCACTGATGTTGGACGAGAAGGCTTGGCTCACTGTCTCCACTCTAATTCATCCCAAAGGTGTTCTATCGGGTTGAGGTCAGGACTTTGTGTCAAGTTCCTCCTCCCCAAACTCGCTCATCCATGTTTTGATGGACCTTGCTTTCCGCACTGGTCCAAATCATTTGGTGGAGGGATGATTATGGTGTGGGGGGTTGTTTTTGGCTCCTTAGTTCCAGTGAAGGGAATTCTTAAGGCGTCAGCATGCCAAGGCATTTTGGACAATTTCATGCTCCCATCTTTGTGTGCACAGTTTAGGGACGGTCCCTTCCTGTTCCAACATGACTGTGCACCGCAACCTGATAGAATACAATTGGGATGGGGCCGGCTCGCAGTGGCAACCCCTGTTACCCCTGTAGTTACGCCCCTGTCATGCCCCCCTCCTACTTTATTACTGTGGCACATATGCATATGTGCCGAAGGGCTCTTCCTGGCCTTTGAGTCCCAGTAGAGCCCCACGGCACGTCTGCACATGCGAGCAGCAGTTTGCACAGGACTCACGCATGTGTGCGGATATACCGTAAGGGCTCTGCGGGGACCTGAAGCCCCCGTGGCACATCTGTGAAGGAAGGGAGGTGAACATCATTCATGTCCAAATCTGAGAGAGCTAGGTGGAAGAAGGCAGAGAAAATAGGTTTTAAATTATAGTAACAGTCTACTCTAAAGCTCAACTGAACTTTCTGAATGTAAAGCAGTCCGGCTGCATATACTGTAATACATGAGCTCCTCTTTTAGGTATTCTCTTACCTGTAACAAGGGTTAAAATACCCTGTGCTGGCAGTCCATTGAAGAGTCTGCCTCCTGTTCTTTTATAGTTCTCCAGCCATACAACACGATACTTCCCTCCTACACTCTGCTCCAATCAACAGCACTGCTCCAGGGGCGTGAGCCTTGTTGATTGGAGCAGAGTTCAGGGGGGCGTGTCGGACCGCAGAAGACCCAATACCCTACAATATACACTCGCCTGCCACTTTTTTTTAGGTACACCTGTTGAATTTCTTAGTAACACAAATTGCTAATCAGCCAATCCCATGGCAGCAACTCAATGCATTTAGGCATCTAGACGTGGTGAAGACGACTTGTAGAAGTTCAAACCGAACATCAGACTGGGTAAGAAAGGGGATTTAAGTGACTTTGAACGCGACGTGGCTGTTGGTGCCAGATTGGCTGGTCTGAGTAGTTTTGAAAAACTGCTGATCTACTGGGATTGCCACACACAACCATCTCTCGGGTTTACAGAGAATGGTCAAAAAAAGAGAAAATATCCAGTGAGCGGCAGTTATGTGGAGGAAAATGCCTTGTTGATGTCAGAGGAGAATGGGCAGACTATCTATGCCACCAAGAATGAAGGCAAAAGGGGTTCAAACCCGCTACTAGCATGAGTGTGTGTGTGTGCGTGTATATATATATATATATATATATATATATATATATATATATATATATATATATATATATATATATATATATATATATGTGTGTATATATATATATATATATATGTATATGTGTATATATATATATATATATATATATATATGTATATATATATATATATATATGTATATATGTATATATATATATATATATATATATATATATATAGAGAGGCCAGTATGGTGGCCTGAAATTATGGGAGGAGCCCGGTGGAATATATAACCAGCCCGCTCGCCTGTCCTCCTCGTCGGTTCCGGTGCGCGATACCCGATACGGCAGGTATCAAGCGCCGGCTATTCAGACCAGACGCAGTGAGCCCGTTCGTCAGTTCCCGCATTTTTCGTCCCCGTCTTGACAGCTCGTCTCCTCGTTCAGCAGCGTCCGTCGCTTACGCCGTCGGAGTGTCGCCGTACCCATCGAATTTTCCGTTGCACGTCGGGCTGGCTGTCGCAGGTAGGGCTTCGGCACCCCCTTTTTCAATCCAGGTATTCGATGTACCGCCAACATTCCCTGTACTCACGAGCCGCTCGCTGCTTTCAAATCGAATGCAGTCGTTATCACTTTTTCGACACGTTCGATTACGCCACGTCAGGCGATTCATTCGCAGGTACGGCATTCGAAACCGTTCGACTGCCCGAGCATTTCTATTAGTATCGGTCGAATCGTTCGACTCACAGCCGACTGCTTGTTACGATAAGGCAAGCAGTCCGCACGTTTCGCTTGCTTTGCTTCAATTCGAATATCTCTTCATTCATGCAGTTATGTTATGTATTTCATTTCATTTCATTCCAAGTCATTTCAGTCCCAGTCATTTCTTCCATTTCGCATCATTTCTGTCACTAGTCGCGCTCCGGCGCGAATCCTGTTGCACCTCTGGTGCACCGATTCGCTTTGAAGTGCCCCCAGGGTTTGGCCTCATTTCTGTACATGCTCCAGAGACCGAATCACTCGCAGGTTCACGCACGATCCCTGATTCTTGTCTTTGTCATGGCATATCATTTCTGTCACTTATGACGCTCCAATTCGAATCCTGTCGCATTCTTTTATGCACCGATTCGTCTTGGTGTGCCCAGCTGCTACGCCTCATTTCGGTACATGCTCCAGAGACGGATTCTTTGTAACCTACAGTCCACTCGTTGAATCCTGTCTCTGTCATGGGATATCATTTCTGTCACTTATTACACTCCAATTCGAATCCTGTCGCATTCTTTTATGCACCGATTCGTTCTGGTGTGCCCAGCTGCTACGCCTCATTTCAGTACATGCTCCAGAGACGGATTCTTTATTGTTACCATCAGTCCAGTCGTTGAATCTTATCTCTGTCATGGCATATCATTTCGGTCACTTATTACGCTCCGATTCGAATCCTGTCGCATTTATTTATGCACCGATTCGTTCCGGTGCGCCCAGCTGTTACGCCTCATTTCAGTACATGCTCCAAGGACAGGACTCATCTGTTTGGTTCAAGGGCTCGTCCTCCGATTCTTGTCTTTGTCATGGGTTTCATTTCATTTCACCTATCACGTTCCGGTACGAATAGTCACATCTGTGTACCAAATTCATCCCGGCGTGCCCCAGGAATGGCCTCATTTCAGTACATGCTCCAAGGACAGGATTCATCCGTTTGGTTCAAGGGCCTCGTCCTCTGATTCTTGTCTTTGTCATGGGTTTTCATTTCATTTCACCTATCACGTTCCGGTATGAATAGTCACTTCGGTGTACCAAATTCGTCTCGGCGTGCCCCAGGAACGGCCTCATTTCAGTACATGCTCCAGAATCCGTTTCGTGCTCAGTCGCAAAGTTGTGGCATGGCGATCCGGATCTCTGTCATGGCAGCTTCTCTCATCTCACTATCACATGCCGCTCCCCGGTTTGGGTCCAGTTGATTTTTAAGGTTTGGATGCCTACCAGGGGGGCCTTGCTCCTCGGCCTCATTTCATTATAAAGTTGCCTCAAAAAGGAAAACACAGCTTCGTTTAGGCGTGTTGCGTTGTTTTTCTCCACATTCAAGCGTAGACTTCGTGCAATCGTCGTAAATACACATCCAAGCGTAGACTTCTTGCAATCGTTGCAAGCACGCATCCAGAGATAGACTAATCGCAATCATTGTACCAGCACGCATACGAGCAGAGACCTCTTGCAGTCGTCGCAAGCACGCATTCGAGCCTAGACCTCTTGCACTCGTTACAAGCACGCATTCGAGCATAGACCTCTTGCACTCATTACAAGCACGCGTTCGTGCATAGAGCTCTTGCAGTCGTTGCAAGCACGCATTCGAGCATAAACCTCTTGCGGTCGTTGCAAGCACGCATTCGAGTATAAACCTCTTGCAATCGTTGCAAGCACGCATTCGAGCATAGACCTCTTTCAATCGTTGCAAGCACGCATTCGAGCATACACCTCTAGCGATCGTTGCAAGCACGCATTCGAGCGTAGACCTCTTGCAATCATGGCAAGCACGCATTCAAGCATAAGCCTCTTGCAATCATTGCAAGCTGATGTCCGGGCTCAACTTATGGCAATCATTGCTGGCAGGCACTTCTGCCTGCTCAATAGGTTGCTTTGGGGGAAGCCTGGATACCTTCCTAAATGTTCGTTGTATTACAGGGTACTTATACTTATAGGCATAGTTGATCCAGGGAAAATCCGATTGCCTCTCGAGGGGTCAGGAAGGAATTTTTTCCCCTACTGTAGCAAATTGGCCATGCTCTGTTGGGGTTTTTTGCCTTCCTCTGGATCAGCTGCGGGCGTAGAATTGGGGTGTCGGGTGGTGTGATACCTTATTATTTCAATTGTGGTTGGACCGGATGGACTTCTGTCTTTTCCGGCCTGGCTACCCACGAAGCCTACTGTAAATCCTTGCAATCGCTGCAGGCACGCGTCCTAGCATAACATCTTGCAAATCATGGCAAGCACGCATCCTGGGTAACATCTTGCAACCGTCGCAAGCACGCGTCCTAGCATAACATCTTGCAATCATGGCAAGCACGCATACTGAGTAACATCTTGCAACCGTCGCAAGCACGCGTCCTAACATACATGCAAGCATAACTCCCGCAGTCTTCGCAGTGCACGTGCGGTAACGCGAATTGCTCACAGTCACCACGTACACATCTCCTCCGACAAACTCCCGGGCAATTGTCGCAAGCACACGTGCAAACACAACCTTTAGTCATGCCAAGGCTCGCGACTTAGCATAACTTCTTGCAATCGTTTGTTGCAAGCACGTTCTCAGTGGTACGCTAACTGGCTACACCTCATTTTCAGCAGCACTTAATTGGCCACTCGTCTCCTGTGGCCTTTCTTACAAGCCACTCACTGTCGCCTGTCTGTCTGTCTCTTCCTTGGGACAGTCGAGTTCAACCTCCGCCCGCACCAGCATCATGTTGTCATACGCGACTGGCTTCTTCCTGTAGCACGCCCAGGCTATTTCTAGCCAGCGTTCAACATTTCTTATTCTTACAATGCTCGGAGAACCATCTGTTGTTACAGCCCATACAGCAAGATCCCCACTACGATGCGTCCAGAGGCATCAGCCCATAATCTTCGGCCAATGCTCGCCCATTACAACTGCCATCTTTACGGACATATAATACCCTCGCATATTCCCCAGTTTAGTCATCCAAAAGACACCTACAGTCCCTTCACGGCATGTCGAGCGTCCCTATGCACGTCATCCCTCAGGGGTCGCGCCTCTGTGTCACGCCGATTGGTCTTACTGTCTCTCTCACAGGATCCAGAGCAAGTCCTCAGCCGGGTCCCCGCGGCAATAGCAGTCCTTGCTATGCGGGAGGAATTCCTATCGTCTGGGAGTGACGTCTCTCTGTTCATTCCCTTCGCGTCTTCCCTTTCTCCCCAGGTGATGACTGACGCAGCGGCCTCCACGGGCTTGCCGCTGATTTTTGGCCACCTCTGGCTCGCAGCTCCCTGGCCTCCCCAGTTACTGGCAATTCCTGGCTGCGCCAAGGCGCCCTCTCTGTTGGTTATGTACTTCCTACGTCGACTGGTCCAGCTCTTGTTGTTGTTTCAGTTCAACATCCATTCTCCCTTTATCCCCGGTAAGTTCAATCAGGCAGCGGACGCCCTCTCCCGCTTTAACCTTGTCGCGTTTTCATTCAGGCACCCGGAGCCGGACCAACATCAGCAGCTATCCCGGACTGGTCTCAACTGACCCTGGATTAGCCCCTCACCTCCTAGCGGCTACCCAACTCGTTTGATCACTCCCTTTCCCGCAATACCCTCAGGGCCTATCAATCAGCCTGGAGGGCCTTTAACCAACTTCGTCACGTGTCACAGTACAGAGACGTCCCGTGTCAAGCAAGTCACAGCCTTCATTTCCTACTGCCACTCGCAGTTGGCGTCGTCCTTTAATACGATCCGGCTATACATGACCGGTGTACAACATCTTACGTCCCTCCAGGACCCTACCGTACCCTTCCTATTTTACCACGCCGTTCGGGCTGTTATGCGCGGTATCCAGGAAACGCCAGCCGATGACCGGCACCAAAACGACCGCCTATCACAGGAGACGTTTAGAAATACGTCAGATTTCCTGGCTACTTCACCTTTTCGGTCTCCACATTGGTGTCATTTACAAGCAGCCATACACCTGGCCTTCTACGGCTTCTTACGGCCAAGCGAGTTTACTTGTTGTAGCCTCACGGCACGCATGCTGTACCAGCACCACCTGGTCCGATACGAAGACCATTTCACCTTACACTTAGCAGTCGCCAAGACGCAGCAGCTTGGCTCGGGTTCGGACATACACCGCTATAAGTCCAACAACCGTCGGTACCCGGTCGCCATTTTCACGCGCCTGTCGGCCCCTTTTGGCTGATCAACCAGGAGTTAGTCCTCTTCTGCCATTTCTCACTAAACCTCTGAACGCTGCCCGGTGGAACGTGTCAGGATACTCCCGGGTGTCCTTCACCTCTGTCCTACTCACATTATCAAGAAGTTGGGCAGATGGAGGTCCACCTGTTTCGCCCGCTACATACCCAATCCGCAAGCGGAGATGACCCAGGCCTTTGTCGAGCGCACCCAGTAACAAACTTGGATCAATAAAATACAACCCCTACCTGAATGATTTTGCCCCCTTATTTTGGTATACCGTACGTCAGACCAGGGCACACTTTCAGGTCCATTTCAAGTAAGCGAGTTTATGTTAACCTTGTTTGTCATCCTTAACCATATCGGTCAGAGGGCTCCACACCATAAATAGAGAGGCCAGTATGGTGGCCTGAAATTATGGGAGGAGCCCGGTGGAATATATAACCAGCCCGCTCGCCTGTCCTCCTCGTCGGTTCCGGTGCGCGATACCCACCCACCCATCCCCTTTTTCAGGGCATTTCTCAGCATCATACTCCTCATGAGAGTACTCATTTCACTCCATTCATATTCATTTCATTTATCACCCACTTTCTATCTAAGGTATGCCCCCTTATTTTGGTATACCGTACGTCAGACCAGGGCACACTTTCAGGTCCATTTCAAGTAAGCGAGTTTATGTTAACCTTGTTTGTCATCCTTAACCATATCGGTCAGAGGGCTCCACACCATAAATATATATATATATATATGTATATATGTATATATATATATATATATATATATATATATATATATATATATATATATATGTGTATATATATATATGTATATATGTATATGTATATATATACAGTGGTGTGAAAAAGTGTTTGCCCCCTTCCTCATTTCCTGTTCCTTTGCATGTTTGTCACACTTAAGTGTTTCGGAACATCAAACCAATTTAAACAATAGTCAAGGACAACACAAGTAAACACAAAATGCAATTTGTAAATGAAGGTCTTTATTATTAAAGGTGAAAAAAAATCCAAACCATCATGGCCCTGTGTGAAAAAGTGATTGCCCCCCTTGTTAAAACATACTATAACTGTGGTTGTCCACACCTGAGTTCAATTTCTCTAGCCACACCCAGGCCTGATTATTGCCACACCTGTTCACAATCAAGGCATCACTTAAATAGGAGCTGCTTGACACAGTAAGGTCCACCAGAAGATCCTTAAAAGCTACACATCATGCCGAGACCCAAAGAAATTCAGGAACAATTGAGAAAGAAAGTAATTGAGATCTATCAGTCTGGAAAGGGTTATAAAGCCATTTCCAAAGCTTTGGGAATCCAGCGAACCACAGTGAGAGCCATTATCCACAAATGGCGAAGACATGGAACAGTGGTGAACCTTCCCAGGAGTGGCCGACCGCCCAAAATTACCCCAAGAGCGCAGCGACGACTCATCCAAGAGGTCACAAAAGACCCCACAACAACGTCCAAGGAACTGCAGGCCTCACTTGCCTCAGTTAAGGTCAGCGTTCATGCCTCCACCATCAGGAAAAGACTGGGCAAAAATGGCCTGCATGGCAGAGTTCCAAGGAGAAAACCACTGCTGAGCAAAAAGAACATCAAAGCTCGTCTCAATTTCTCCACAACACATCTTGATGATCCCCAAGACTTTTGGGACAACATTCTGTGGACCGATGAGACAAAAGTGGAACTCTTTGGAAGGTGTGTGTCCAAGTATATCTGGCGTAGAAGGAACACTGCATTTCATAAAAAGAACATTATACCAACAGTAAAATATGGTGGTGGTAGTGTGATGGTCTGGGGCTGTTTTGCTGCTTCAGGACCTGGAAGACTTGCCGTGATAAAAGGAACTATGAATTCTGCTGTCTACCAAGAGATCCTGAAGGAGAATGTCCGACCATCTGTTCGTGTACTCAAGCTGAAACAAACTTGGGTTCTGCAGCAGGACAATGATCCTAAACACACCAGCAAGTCCACCACCGAATGGCTGAAGAAAAACAAAATGAAGACTTTGGAGTGGCCTAGCCAAAGTCCTGACCTGAATCAAACATTGAGATGTTGTGGTTTGACCTTAAAAAGGCCGTTCATGCTCGAAAACCCTCTAATGTAACTGAATTAGGACAATTCTGCAAAGATGAGTGGGCCAAAATTCCTCCAGGACGCTGTAAAAGCCTCATTGCACGTTATCGCAAACGCTTGGTTGCAGTTGTTGCTGCTAAGGGTGGCCCAACCAGTTATTAGGTTTAGGGGGCAATCACTTTTTCACACAGGGCCATGATGGTTTGGATTTTTTTTCACCTTTAATAATAAACACCTTCATTTACAAATTGCATTTTGTGTTTACTTGTGTTGTCCTTGACTATTGTTTAAATTGGTTTGATGTTCCGAAACACTTAAGTGTGACAAACATGCAAAGGAACAGGAAATGAGGAAGGGGGCAAACACTTTTTCACACCACTGTATATATATGTATATGTATATATATATATATATATATATATATATATGTAGGATGTATATATAGGATGTATATATGTGTATACACATATACAATTTATTAGCCTAATAATATTTTATGCTTTAGATTTAGTAAGAATCTTCTAAGTTATGCTGCAAAAAAAAAAAAGTGGGGGTATTTTTATTAAAAATGTCATTTTGAAAAAAAGAAAAAAAAGCTGTCCGGTATCACGGGACCTGCAAGAGCCGCGCCCATTTTTCTGACCCACGTGTCTGAAAAGGCGTCACGCAAAGCACGCACCGTGTTCAGGAGGCGTTTCCCCTCATTATTTTCACGTGTTGTAAACTTTGGAACTACTTCCATTGATTGGCTGATTTTCCTTTTCTGTGGCGGTGGGGGGGATAGTAGGAAATATTTTATTTTCTGTAGTAGAGGCGGGGGCCATGGAGGGTAAATTACCAGAATAAGTAATACAAATTGATTAGATGTCTCCCCTCCCCCACTTCTGGCTTCCCGTGGTCACTGATTAACCTGGGCCAGTGGTGAGCAACGGTATGGGGGGGGGGGGGGGGGGCGCTCACCGGCTCTGATGGAGAGACGCACTGGAGCACAGTGCCTTACAAATACACACTTGCCTCTGAACTACAAATCTCATCATCCCTCCATCCAGCCAAGTTTGCAAAGTTAAAGTGATTCTAAGACCTCTTTCACACTGGAGGCGTTTTTCAGGCGCTACAGCGCTAAAAATAGCGCCTGAAAAAAAGCCTCAGCTGCAAACCCAATCTGAAAACCCAAGTCCTCTCACATTGGGGCGCTGCGCTGGCAGGGCGTCACAAAAAGTCCTGCCAGCAGATTCTTTGCAGAGGTGAATATACTGCTCCTCCACCGCTCCTCTACTGCTCCTCCACCTATCCTCCACCGTTCCTATACCGCTCCTCCACCGCTCCTATACCGCTCCTCCACCACTCCTATACTGCTCCTCCACCTATCCTCCACCGCTCCTATACCGCTCCTCCACCGCTCCTATACCGCTCCTCCACCACTCCTATACTGCTCCTCCACCGCTCCTATACCGCTCCTCCACCACTCCTCCACCGCTCCTATACTGCTCCTCCACCGCTCCTCCACCGCTCCTATACTGCTCCTCCACCGCTCCTATACCGCTCCTCCACCACTCCTCCACCGCTCCTATACTGCTCCTCCACCGCTCCTCCACCGCTCCTATACTGCTCCTCCACCGCTCCTATACTGCTCCTCCACCACTCCTATACTGCTCCTCCACCGCTCCTATGCTGCTCCTCCACTGCTCCTATACTGCTCCTCCACCACTCCTCCACCGCTCCTATACTGCTCCTCCACCGCTCCTATACTGCTCCTCCACCGCTCCTATACTGCTCCTCCACCGTTCCTCCACCGCTCCTATACTGCTCCTCCACCGCTCCTCCACCGCTCCTATACTGCTCCTCCACCACTCCTAAACTGCTCCTCCACCGCTCCTATACTGCTCCTCCACCACTCCTCCACCGCTCCTCCACCGCTCCTATACTGCTCCTCCACCACTCCTATACTGCTCCTCCACCGCTCCTATGCTGCTCCTCCACCGCTCCTCCACCGCTCCTATACTGCTCCTCCTCCGCTCCTCCACCGCTCCTCCACCGCTCCTCCACCGCTCCTATACTGCTCCTCCACCGCTCCTATACTGCTCCTCCACCGTTCCTCCACCGCTCCTATACTGCTCCTCCACCGCTCCTATACTGCTCCTCCACCACTCCTATACTGCTCCTCCACCGCTCCTATACTGCTCCTCCACCGCTCCTATACTGCTCCTCCACCGCTCCTATACTGCTTCTCCACTGCTCCTATACCACTCCTCCACCGCTCCTATATCGCTCCTCCACCGCTCCTGTACCGCTCCTATACTGCTCCTCCACCGCTCCTCCACCGCTCCTCCACCGCTCCTATACCGCTCCTCCACTGCTCCTCCATCGCTCCTATACTGCTCCTCCACCGCTCCTATACTGATCCTCCACCGCTCCTCCACTGCTCCTATAACGCTCCTCCACTGCTCCTCCATCGCTCCTATACTGCTCCTCCACCGCTCCTATACTGCTCCTATACTGCTCCTCCACGCTCCTCCACTGCTCCTCCACCGCTCCTATACCGCTCCTCCACTGCTCCTCCACCGCTCCTATACCACTTCTCCACTGCTCCTCCACCGCTCCTCCACCGCTCCTATACCGCTTCACCACTGCTCCTCCACCGCTCCTCCACCGCTTCTATACTGCTTCTCCACCGCTCCTATACCACTCCTCCACCGCTCCTACACCACTCCTCCACAGCTCTTATACCGCTCCTCCACCGCTCCTATACCACTCCTCCACCGCTCCTATACTGCTCCTCCACCACTCCTCCACCGCTCCTATACTGCTCCTTCACCACTCCTCCACCACTCCTGTACCACTCCTCCACTGCTCCTCCACTGCTCCTATACCACTCCTCCCTTGCTCTTATACCACTCCTCCACCGCTCCTATACCACTCCTCCACCGCTCCTATACTGCTCCTCCACCTCTCCTACACCGTTCCTATACTGCTCCTCCACCACTCCTCCACCGCTCCTGTACCACTCCTCCACTGCTCCTCCACCGCTCCTATACCGATTCTCCACCGCTCCTATACCACTCCTCCATTGCTCCTCCATTGATCCTCCACCGCTCCTATACGGCTCCTCCACCGCTCCTATGCTGCTCCTCCACCACTCCTATACCGCTCCTCCACCGCTCCTATACTGCTCCTCCACCGCTCCTATACCGCTCCTCCACACTCCTCCCCTGCTCCCCCACCGTTCCTATACTGCTCTTCCACTGCTCCTCCACTGCTCCTATACTGCTCCTCCACCGCTCCTATACTGCTTCTCCACTGCTCCTCCACCACTCCTCCACCGCTCCTATACCGCTTCTCCACTGCTCCTCCACCGCTCCTATACCGCTTCTCCACCACTCCTATACCGCTCTTCCACTGCTCCTATACCACTCCTCCACTCCTCCTCCACTGCTCCTATACCGCTCCTCCACTGCTCCTCCACCGCTCCTATACCGCTTCTCCACCCGTCCTCCTCCGCTCCTATACCACTCCTCCACCACTCCTCCACCGCTCCTTCACCGCTCCTGTACCGCTCCTCCACAGATCCTAAACCGCTCCTCCACTGCACCTATACCGCTCCTCCACTACTCCTATACCGCTCGTCCACCAATCCTATACCGCTCCTCCACCACTCCTTCACCGCTCCTGCCCATTGAAAACAATCGGGGCAGCGCCGCCCATACCGCTGGCAAAGCACAGCTGTGTTTTTTTGGCGGATTTAACCCTTTTTTGGCCACTAGCGGGGGGGTTAAAACCGCCACGCTAGCGGCCGAATAGAGCAGCTAAAATTACGATAAATCGGCACTAAATATAGCGCCACCTTACCGCCGATGCCCGGGGTGGCTCAGTGTGAAAGGGGTCTTAAGGAAAGAATAAAAAAATAAAAAAACATGCTATACTTACCTTTGGCTGTGTGAACCAATGAGAAGAGAGAGACCTGGGAGAGCCGCTGCTCTCATGAACATTGCTGGGTTGAGAGGGGGTTCAGGTACTGTAAGTATAAGGGCGGGGGGGAGCTGCACCCAGGTGCTTCTTCACCTGAATAGCACGTGGGGGAAAGCGATTTTTCACTGACAATTTACCGGGGGAATGGCTGGTGTTGGTGCTTCAATCATCACGACACCATTGTTGTTATGGTGTCAGGATGATTGAAACGCATTATGCTTGTCACTTACCATGCCGCCTGCCACCAGATGTGGATTGTCACTTGCCTCGTACACACGATCGGATTTTCTGCAGACAAAACCTCTGACTTTTATCCGAAAGGCGTGTGCCTGGATTTTGTCTTGCATGCAAATTTGCAAAAAAATTGTCGGCCAACAAACACGAAATAGTGACGTAATACGTGGCTTTTCAGCTCTTTAGCGCCACCCTTTGGGCTACTTGTGCTGATTTCATGTTAGTAGAATTTTGGGGAGTGTTGATTCACGCTTTTCATTTTGCGCTTTTCATTTCGTGCTTTTCAGTTTGTTTCTGAACGGCCGTTCGTCAACCAGACATGTTGTGGAATCGGAGGAGATAATGTGTTATTTATTATTGGCCTTGGAGTTGTTGCTTTGACCCAAGTCCAGTCCAGGAACAGGAGGAGGAGGATTTCTTGGACCAAAAATTGGTTGCTTTATTAATCGTGACCAATTATATCATATGCCTTTGCTGCGGGAGCTCCAGGGGAATAATCCAGATGATTTTCGGAATTATCTCCGGATGACGGACCCCTTGCTTTCACCAACTCTTGGCTTTGCTGACCCCCTATATTAAGAAGCAGGACACATGCATGAGGCTTTTATTTAATTTTTTTGGTTGAATAATAATGATTTGATTTGGTATATTTTCTATATTTCTGGATGCAGAGAATGAACTTTTTGGTTAAGTTCTATTGGCAAATAGCATGTCTAATTTTTATATATTTTTCTTTTTTTAATGCACAATAAAAAAAAAAATGTGTAGAATAATACTTGGCTATGTGTTTTAGTTCAAATGACAGTTTGGGAGTAGGCAGCTACATTTAAAAAAATACAATGTAAAATTAACAAGGGACACCAACATAGTTGTATCTTTGATCTTAAAAACTACAGGATAATGGTGTTGTGGTAACTTGCCCAAAAAAAAAAAAAAGTATAATAATATTATTCTTGATATCACTAGAAAATAAAAAAGCCTTTCAAAATTTGTTTGCAATAATTCCATCAGTATCGCCAGCAAAGCAGCTCCATTATTATCCCATTAACCATTTGCCAACCAGCCGCCGTAGTTGCACTGCGGCAGAATGGCACGACTGGGCGAAATGAAATTGTGTAACGTTGCTTCGCCCTGTGGCCACTAGGGGGGCGCGCACGTGCGCCCACGGAGCCGATGCGAGTGCCCGGCGGCCGTGATCACCGCCGGGATCCCGTGATCGCTCGGGGCACACAAAGAACCGGGATCTGTGTGTGTAAACACACAGTTTCTGGTTCTCTGAGGGGAGAAGTGACAGATCGTCTGTTCTTACAGAGTATGAAAAGCGATCTGTCATCTTCCCTACACAGTCCCTTCCCCCCTTCAGTTAGAACACACAATAGGGAACACATTAACCCCCTTATCGCCCCTTGTTGGTTAACCCCTTCCCTGCCAGTAACATTTACACAGTAATCAGTGCATTTTTATAGCACTGATCGCTGTATAAATGACAATGGTCCCAAAAATGTGTCAAAATTGTCCGACATGTCTGCCATAATGTCGCAGTCCTGATAAAAAATAAAAATAAATAAATCACAGATCACCGCCATTACTAGTAAAAAAAAAAAAATAATAATAATAATAATGGCATAAATCTATCCCCTATATTGTAGATGCTATAACTTTTGTGCAAACCAATCAATATACACTTATTGCGATTTTTTTATTTTTATTTATTTTTTTAAGAAAAATATGTAGAAGAATACATATCGGTCTAAACTGAGGAAAAAAAATTTTTTTTATATATTTTTGGAGGATATAAATTATAGCAAAAAGTAAAAAATATTGCGTTTTTTTTTTTTTTTCAATATGGACGCTCTTTATTTTTTGAGCAAAAAATAAAAAATACAGAGGTGATCAAATACCACCAAAAGAAAGCTCTATTTGTGTGGGGAAAAAAGGGACGTCAATTTTGTTTGGGTGCAACGTCGCACGAACGCGCAATTGTCAGTTAAATCGACGCTGTGCCGAATCGCAAAAAGTGCTCTGGTCAGGAAGGTGGTAAAATCTTCCGGGGCTGAAGAGGTTAAAGAAGAAGAGAATTGTGCGCTGCATTTCGAGATTTCATAATTTGCCGCGTCACAAATGTTAATTCTCCATTACAAGCGCAAGTTTACAAGACCGACCGCTTCCGGCTCGTCCTTGCTTCCAAGCATGCGTGTTTGTACTTTGGACTTTTGTCAGACGGACTTGTGTACACACTCTCGGAAAATCCGACAACAGAAGTTTGTCGGCGGAACATTTTAAAGCCTGCCATCCAACATTTGTCCGCGGAAAATCCGACAATTGTCCGATGGAGCGTACAAGTGGTTGGATTTCTTCCAACAGCCTGTCATCACACATTTCCTATCGGAAAATCCGATCGTGTGTACGAGGCTTAAGGCTCCATTCACACCTAGGCGGTTTGAATTGCGGCAAAAAATTGCAACGCGCGAAACTTGGCAAAAGGTGAGTATAGCCTCAAGTTACCGGTAATTAGAAATGAAATACAAGTACCATCATCCAGGGTTCATAATGGAGAGAGGTTGGTTGGTATAAAGATGCCCGGGCAGCTGCTCACACTGACCCTCAAGCACCTTTAACCAACAAGACAACAGATTTGGACTATACCGGTACTAGGTAATTAAAAAAACAAACTAGTTAAAATAAATACAATTTAATAAAGGCAAAAAAGGAACAATTACAGACAAAAAAAAATACCTTAAAATATACTCATAAGTACACCACAATTCATGAATTCCTAACGGGTCAATCCCGAGAAAATTTCAGAGGAAAGGGGGTGCACGGAGTTTCCTCGACTAGTTTAGCGGGGGACCCCGCTTCACCAGGAGGAGGATGATCCCCATAATAGAAACAGGATGCAGACGGGAGGACCCGTTATTTCCCTTGGTGGCGGATGCGGGGGATTGGTTGGACAAGCTCAGAACAGGCATGTACTGGCCATCGGGACTACCGGGAGTTTCCCGGTGGGCCGATGGCTCAGTGGGCCACTATGATGTAAGGGGGCTGGTGATAGGACACTCTGCTATAAGGGGGTGCTGATGGGACACTCTGATATAAGGAGGCTGCTGATGGGACACTCTGCTATAAGGGGGCTGCTCATGGGACACTCTGATGTAAGGGGGTGCTGATGGGACACTCTTATGTAAGGGGTGCTGATGGGACACTCTGATGTAAGGGGGGCTGGTAATGGGACACTTTGATGTAAGGGGGTGCTGATGGGACACTCTGTTGTAAGGGGGCTGGTAATGGGACACTCTGATGTAAGGGAGTGCTGATGGGACACTCAAAATGTAAGTGGGCCGGTCTGGATGAAGTCCATGGCCAAATTTCTGTCCCAGTCCAGCCCTGGCTCAGAACCATCAATGTAGTCTGACCAGAATACAGGGGCTCGGGCGATATATATATAGGTAGAATCGGCAACAAGGCTGCTGATAAGCGAACAAGCCTAGATACTCGTGCCAAAATCACGGCTGATGAAACTGATGTAGGCACAATGCTGGGAGACAAGCCAGGAGAAACCCCTCGCGGTTTGCAGACTCTCCAGGGGCCATGGTGGATAACATCATATGATCCAAATGATTTCCTCGGCAGGATGCTCATGTTCTGGACCCAAGCTTGAACAGTTGCTTGTCGAGTGCCCATCAGTGCCTCATCATCAGTGTCACCTATCAGTGCTGCATATCAGTGTCTCCTACCAGCGCCCACCAGTGCCACCCATCGGTGCTGTCTATCAATGCCCTTCAGTGCTGCCTATTAGTGCCACCTATGAGTGCCACTTATCAGTGCCCATCAATGCCACCTATCAGTGCAGCCTCATCAGTGCCTCCTGATCTGTGCCCACTAGTGCTACCTCATCAGTGCCACCTATCAGTGCCACCTCATCAGTGCCTCCTGATCAGTGCCCATCAGTGCTACCTCATCAGTGTCCATTAGTGGCACCTATCAGTGCAGTCTCATCAGTGCCCACCAGTGCTACCTCATCACTGCCACCTATCAGTACCACCTCATCAGTGCCCATCAGTGCCACCTATTAGTGCCCATCAGTGCCACCTATCAGTGCCACCTATCAGTGCAGCCTCATCAGTGCCTCCTGATCAGTGCCCATCAGTGACACTTATCAGTGCCCATCACCACCACTTATCAGTGCAGCCTCATCAGTGCCCCCTGATCAATGCCCACCAGTGCTACCTCATCAGTGCCCATCAGTGCCATCTATCAGTGCAGCCTCATCATTGCCTCCTGATCAGTGCCCACTAGTGCTACCTCATCAGTGCCCATCAGTGCCACCTATCAGTGCCCATCAGTGCCGCCTTATCAGTGTCTTTTAGTGCCCATCAGTGCCACCTTATCCGTGCCTACTAGTGCCCATCCATGCAGCCTGTCAGTGGCCATCAGTGCCACCTCATCAGTGCCCATCAGTTCCAAATATCAGTGCCCATCAGTGCCGCCTTAGTGCCTATCAGTGCCCATCCATGCAGCCTGTCAGTGCCCATCAGTGCCACCTTATCAGTGCCCATCAATTCCAAATATCAGTGCCCATCAGTGCCCTCTATCAGTGCAGCCTCATCAGTGCCTTCTGATCAGTGCCCCCTAGTGCTACCTCATCAGTGTCCATCAGTGCCACTTATCAGTGCCCCTCAGTGCCACCTCATCAGTGTCTTTTAGTGCCCATCAGTGCCACCTTATCAGTGCCCATCAATTCCAAATATCAGTGCCCATCAGTGCCGCCTTATCAATGAAGCATAAAAATTACCTGTTTGCAAAATTGTATAGCAAACTATGAAAAATATTTTGTTTTTTTGTTTAGCAAAAAATAAAAACCCTCAGTAGTGATTAAATACCACCAAAAGAAATCTTTGTTTGTGTGAAAAAAATTATTAAAATTTCATGAATGCAGTGTTGTATGGCCACGCAATTGTTATTCAAAGTTTGACAGCGCTGAATGCTCAAAATTGGCCTGGGCAGGAAGAGGGTAAAAGTGCCCAGTAAGCAAGTGGTTAAACGTATGCTCTGTGTGTGTGTGTGCGTATATACATATATATTAAATGTTTACAGCTTCGCATAGACAGTCAATGTGGTAAGAGCTATAGGTAGAAAAGAATTGGCAGACTCTTCCTCTGCTAATTGTATTCAGAAGAGATACATTATATAAATGATCTCACCTTCCACTTGACAGTTGTGGTTAGGGATGAGCCGAACACCCCCCGGTTCGGTTCGCACCAGAACTTGCGAACGACCCCCGCGTTCGGTACGAACGTTAGAACCCCATTGAAGTCTATGGGACTCGAACGTTCGAATTGGAAAGTGCTCATTTTAACGGCTAATATGCAAGATACTGTCCTAAAAAGGGTTTGGCGACCTGCCTCCTGCCTCAGGGGACATGGGTCACTGCAAAAAAAAGTTTTAAAAACTACCGTTTTGGCGGGAGCAGTGATTTTAATGACGATTAAAGTGAAAAAAAAAAAGTGAAATATTCCTTTAAATATGGCGCCTGGGGGGTGTCTGTAGTATGCCTGTGAAGTGCCACGTGTTTCCCGTGTTTAGAACAGTCCCTGCACAAAATGACATTAAACGGAAATAACACCATTTAAAACTGCTTGCGGTTTTAATGTTATATCTGGTTCCTGCAATATGGTTGAAAATCATTGAGAAACATGGCATGGGTAGCCCCCCCCCTGCCCATTACCAGCCTATTTGGGTCTTGTACACATATTAAGGGGAACCCCGTACCCATATTAAAAAAAGGAAATGCGTGTGGCCCCCAGGCCCTATATACTCAGAACAGCAGTATACAGGCGGTGCAAACAAGACAGGGACTGTGTAGGTTTGTTGTGTTAAGTTGAATCTGTTTGTCATTTTCAACCGGTACATTTTTAAAGTGTAGCTCCAGTCAAAAAAACTATTTTTAAGCTTTTTGGAAAACATAGGGAAGGGTTATCACCCCTGTATAATTTGTTTTGTCGTCCATCTTTTTTCATCTCACTTGCTGCTGTCTCCTTGCGTTTGCAAGTAGGAGATGTTTGTAAGTTGGATGTTTGAAAGTAGGGGCCTGCCCTATATTATAGCGGTATGTACTGGGTACAGAGCACGCAGACAGCACGCACTCCTAACACTACTGACTGTAAGCTCTATTATTAACCACTTGTTAGCCCAATGTTTGCATAAAGTGAAAGATGAAGTTATGCTGAGTAAATAGATATCAAACATGTCACTCTTCAAAATTGCACATGCCCGTGGAATGGCGCCAAACGTCGCTACTTAAAAAATCCCCATAGGCGACGCTTTAATTTTTTTTTTTTACTGGTTACATGTTTTGAGTTGCAGAGGAGGTCTAGGACTAGAATTATTGCTCTCGCTCTAACATTCTCGGCGATACCTCACATGTGTGGCACATGCGAGCACATGGGGACATGGGCGCTTTAATTTTTCTTTTATTTTTTTATTGTTCATTTTACTTTATTTATTTTAGTTTGACATTTTTTTCCCCAAAAATATATTTTTGATCACTTTTATTCCTATTACAAGAAATGTAAACATCCCTTGTAATAGGAATATGGGGTGACAGGTCCTCTTTACAGTGAAATCTGGGGGGTCAATATGACCCCACATCTCACCTCTAGGCTGGGAAGCCTGAAATAAAAAATAAAAAAAAGATTCTGGCTTTGATCGTACTGGCGAGTTGGTAGAAGCACCGGAGGGCGGTGAGGGGTGGGGGGCGTCTATGGCTGGGTATTTCAGGGTATCACCGAGTATGGCTGGGTATCTCTGAGTATGGCTGGGTATGGCAATTTATGGCAGGGTATTACAGAGTATTGGCGGGGTATTGGCGGGGTACTACAGAGTAATAGCAGGGTACTGCACTGCAGAGTAATGGCAGGGTACTGCACTGCAGAGTAATGGCAGGGTACTGCACTGCAGAGTAATGGCGGGGTACTGCACTGCAGAGTAATGGCGGGGTACTGCACTGCAGAGTAATGGCGGGGTACTGCAGAGTAATGGCGGGGTACTGCACTGCAGAGTAATGGCAGGGTACTGCACTGCAGAGTAATGGCGGGGTACTGCACTGCAGAGTAATGGCGGGGTACTACAGAGTAATGGCAGGGTACTGCACTGCAGAGTAATGGCGGGGTACTGCACTGCAGAGTAATGGCGGGGTACTGCAGAGTAATGGCAGGGTACTGCAGAGTATGCACTGGTATTGCAGAGTATTGGCAGGGAATTGAGGGGTTAAATTCGGTGAGCAGCGATGTGGGCACTGCAGATGCAGCCCACATCGCTGCTGACACCGATCTCTTTCCCCTCCGCTGTACTGATCGGTACAGAAAGGGGAGGTAGGAACAGGCGTCATAACATGACGCCGGTTTGTTTCCAAGTGATCACTCCGTCATTTGACGGAGCAATCACGTGGTAAACGGCCGCTATGAGCGGCCGTTTACCGTGATGCGCCGGGTCCTATGGACCCGGCGGTCACGGATGCTCTCGAGTGCGCACACCTCGGGGCACGCGAGAGCAGAATTCTGGGAGGCCGTTAATTAACGGCCTCTCTGAGTTAAACAACCGCCCTGAAGCCGTTAATCGGCAATGGGCAGTTGTTAAGTGGTTAAAGCTAGATCACTAGCTATATAGGTGAGGTGAATATAGTGGTGTATACTGCAGTCAGGGCACAGACAACAACCACTACACAGCAGCAAGATAGAAAATCAGCCAAAAACGATTGGTGTGTAACTGTGTTGAAGGTACACAGAACACCCACTGCTTCAGATGCAAAGTAACACACTACACGAGGCCGCCTTAAAGGCGGCCTTATATAGTGTGGG
Organism: Lithobates pipiens; assembly: GCF_037356315.1. NCBI lineage: Eukaryota > Metazoa > Chordata > Amphibia > Anura > Ranidae > Lithobates > Lithobates pipiens. Next base: position 21,187,878 of record NW_027507748.1, read on the forward strand.
GTGTGCACTACACAGCCTGAGCTATGATTGGCCACAGGCAGGATGCCTGTGGCCAATCATGGCTCTCCTCGCTGCCGGCGCTGCGATTGGCCAAGCATGCGGGGTCACAGTGCATGCTTGGCCAATCATCGGGCAGCAATGCACTGCGCCAACGCAGTGCATTGTGGTCCGCGCGCGCGTCACTCGAATTTTGACGCGAACGGCCAAAACGTTCGGAATTCGCCGAACGGCCAATGTTCGAGTCGAACGTACGTTCGACTCGAACACGAAGCTCATCCCTAGTTGTGGTCTTTATCCCATTTTGTCTTTAGAGGCGCCAGGAAGAACCAGAACAATTCTGATTGGTCAAAGTGGTCAGGTGCCAGCAAGTGACCAAGCAGAATTGCTCTGATCATTCCCGAAAGAAGACCACGGCTTTCAAATCCCTGCGTGGGCAGCGGCTGCGCTGCGATTTATGTAAAACTAGATAGTATTTAACCCATATAGTGTGAAAAGAAATAAATAAATAATATTATAAATAAACCTCATTCAAATACCATAGAACATTGACCCAAGTAGCATAAATTAAATAGATAATAGTGCAAAAATTCATTCAAATGCAAATTTTGAAAAACAGAATATAATTCCTAGAGTCCAAAAAAATTGTCTCCTGAGCCAACTCCTGAGCTCTGGGGCTCTCTGGGGACCTGATGTAATGGGGGGGGGGGGCTCTGGGGACCAGATGTAAGTAAGGAGGCTCTCTGGGGACCCTGATGTAATGGGGGGTCTCTGGGGACCTGATGTAAGTAAGGAGGCTCTCTGGGGATCCTGATGTAATGAGGAGGGGGGCTCTGGGGACCTGATGTCAGTAAGGAGGCTCTCTGGGGACCCTGATGTAATGGGGGGGGCTCTGGATACCTGATGTAAGTAAGGAGGCTCTCTGGGGACCCTGATGTAATGGGGGGTCTCTGGGGACCTGATGTAAGTAAGGAGGCTCTCTGGGGACCCTGATGTAATGGGGGGGGCTCTGGGGACCTTATGTAAGTAAGGAGGCTCTCTGGGGACCCTGATGTAATGGGGGTCTCTGGGGACCTGATGTAAGTAAGGAGGCTCTCTGGGGACCCTGATGTAATGGGGGGCTCTGGGGACCTGATGTAAGTAAGGAGGCTCTCTGGGGACCCTGATGTAATGGGGGGGGGGGCTCTGGGGACCTGATGTAAGTAAGGAGGCTCTCTGGGGACCCTAATGTAATGGGGGGGCTCTGGGGACCTGATGTCAGTAAGGAGGCTCTCTGGGGACCCTCTGGGGGCCCTGATGTAATGGGGGGCTCTGGGGACCTGATGTAAGTAAGGAGGCTCTCTGGGGACCCTGGTGTAATGGGGGGTGGCTCTGGGGACCTGATGTAAGTAAGGAGGCTCTCTGGGGACCCTGATGTAATGGGGGGTCTCTGGGGACCTGATGTAAGTAAGGAGGCTCTCTGGGGACCCTGATGTAATGGGGGGGCTCTGGAGACCTTATGTAAGTAAGGAGGCTCTCTGGGGACCCTGATGTAATGGGGGGTCTCTGGGGACCTGATGTAAGTAAGGAGGCTCTCTGGGGACCCTGATGTAATGGGGGGGCACTGGGGACCTGATGTAAGTAAGGAGGCTCTCTGGGGACCCTGATGTAATGGAGGGGGGGGCTCTGGGGGCCTGATGTAAGTAAGGAGGCTCTCTGGGGACCCTGATGTAATGGGGGGGCTCTGGGGACCTGATGTCAGTAAGGAGGCTCTCTGGGGACCCTCTGGGGACCCTTATGTAATGGGGGGGCTCTGGGGACCTGATGTCAGTAAGGAGGCTCTCTGGGGACCCTGATGTAATGGGGGGCTCTGGGGACCTGATGTCAGTAAGGAGGCTCTCTGGGGACCCTGATGTAATGGGGGGCTCTGGGGACCCTGATGTAAAGGGGGCTCTGGGGACCTGATGTAAGTAAGGAGGCTCTCTGGGGACCCTGATGTAATGGGGGGCTCTGGGGACCTGATGTCAGTAAGGAGGCTCTCTGGGGACCCTGATGCAATGGGGGGCTCTGGGGACCCTGATGTAAGGGGGGCTCTGTGGACCTGATGTAAGTAAGGAGACTCTCTGGGGATCCTGATGTAATGGGGGGGGGGGGGTCTGGGGACCTGATGTAAGTAAGGAGGCTCTCTGGGGACCCTGATGTAATGGGGGGGCTCTGGGGACCTGATGTCAGTAAGGAGGCTCTCTGGGGACCCTGATGTAATGGGGGGCTCTGGGGACCTGATGTAAGTAAGGAGGCTCTCTGGGGACCCTGATGTAATGGGGGGGGGCTCTGGGGACCTTATGTAAGTAAGGAGGCTCTCTGGGGACCCTGATGTAATGGGGGGGCTCTGGGGACTTGATGTAAGTAAGGAGGCTCTCTGGGGACCCTGATGTAATGGGGGGGGGCTCTGGGGACCTGATGTAAGTAAGGAGGCTCTCTGGGAACCCTGATGTAATGGGAGGGGGCTCTGGGGACCTTATGTAAGTAAGGAGGCTCTCTGGGGACCCTGATGTAATGGGGGGGGCTCTGGGGACTTGATGTAAGTAAGGAGGCTCTCTGGGGACCCTGATGTAATGGGGGGGGGGCTCTGGTGACCTGATGTCAGTAAGGAGGCTCTCTGGGGACCCTGATGTAATGGGGGGCTCTGGGGACCCTGATGTAAGGGGGCTCTGTGGACCTGATGTAATAAAGGCTGCATTTGATGGGCGCTGTTGAGGCTGCATTTGATGGGCACTGGTGAGGCTGCATTGATGGGCACTGGTGAGGCTGCATTTGATGGGCGCTGGTGAGGCTGAATTTGATGGGCACTGCTGAGGCTGTATTTGATGGGCACTTCAATAAAAAAGGTGGGATATACATGGGCAGGGCAAAGGGGGTGGAGTCAGGGATGGAGCCAGGAGGGGCAGCAAATTGGGGTTTCGCCTAGGGCAGTGATGGCAAACCTTGGCACCCCTGATGTTTTGGAACTACATTTCCCATGATGCTCAAACACTCTGCAGTGCAGTTGAGCATCATGGGAAATGTAGTTCCAAAACATCTGGAGTGCCAAGGTTCGCCATCACTGGCCTAGGGTGTCAAAAATCCTTGCACCAGCCCTGCTAGCAGTCTCTGTATCATTGTGGGAGACTTGGGGCATATTCAGCGGCTGGGGGGTTAGAGATACACTACCTTGATCATTTACTGGCACTGCCAAACCCAGAAAATTGACCTGTTTAGTTGATAAGACAAGACTTAGGGTCCTTTCACACGGGGCGGATCAGTTCTGATCCGCCCCGTGGATGTCCGTTTGCTCAGCGGGGATCACTCCGCCGATCCCCGCTGAGCAGGGAGATGACAGCTCCGTCTCTGCACACTGCGCAGGGACGGACCTGTCACAGCGCCGCTCTCCCCTATGGGAGATCGGATGACGACGGACCGCAGTGCCCGTCGTCATCCGATCCGATCCACAGACGGATGGAAAAATAGCTTTTTCCTCCGTCACACTTTTTCGGATCGGAGCGGGTCGGATGTCAGCGGACATGTCACCGCTGACATCCGACGCTCCATAGAGCTCTATGGAGCACCCGTTCAGGTCCGCCTGAAAAACTGACAGGCGGGCCTGAACGGATCGTCAGTGTGAAAGGGGCCTAAAGAACAATTCCAGGTATGGCTACATTATACATAGCTTGGACCAATGTAACTATGTATATTCCATATGTGGCCGATGCCCTCAAGCAAGTCACAGCAGAAGCCGATCAGCGGTGCCGGCCAATGAATGTCCACCGGCGCCCGTCGAGGAGAACGACAAAAACAATACAGAGCTCCATCCTATCAGCGGGCATGTGATGGATTTTGTTTCCATGCAAAGCACATCCCCTAATGAAAGCACCACATAGTACACATAAACACTGGCTAGGTACACATTTGATCACCTTAGATGTTTAACCCCTTCCCTGCCAGTGTCATTAGTACAGTGACAGTGCATATTTTTAGCACTGATCACTATATTAGTGTCACTGGGTCCCACAAAGTGTCAGTTAGTGTTCAAACGTCCTCCGCAATATCGCAGCCCCGCTATAAATCGCTGATCGCCGCCATTGTATTAATAAATAAATTAAAATTCCAGAATATACTGTATACCATAGTTTGTAGACGCTATAACTTTTGCACAAACCAATCAATATACGCTTATTGCGATTTTTTATTTATTTTTTACCAAAAAATATGTAGCCTAAATTCATGAAGAAATTTGATGTTTTAAATTTTTTTTATTAAAAATGTTTTATAACAGGAAGAGAAGAAAAGATCCATCGCACACTTGGATCCAAAAGATGCTGTAGAAATGTCTTTATTGTCATGAGCCAGACAAAACTGCAATGGTGATCAGTTTGACGCGTTTCACACAAAAAGAACCGCGCTTGTTCATAAGAATTGAAATTCTCACATTACAAGCTATGTAAAGGCGTATATCATATCAAACACCTAACACAAAACACCTTGTAATTAAAGAGCAATCAACACAAAACTTCACCGACAAACATTTCTTAAATGCTAAAACATCTGATCATAAAATGGTCAAAACAAAAATAGATGTAAACATGTAAGCAAGAAATGTATCAAAAACAAAAATAGAAAAATGAGCAAAAAAAACATGTATGTATAAATCGCATATATATATATCCTTGTATAAGAAATTGAGTCTAATTGTGTGATTAATGTTTATGTTTTATAGCACAAAGTTAAAAAAAAAAAAAAAAAATATATATATATATATATATATATATATATATATATATATATATATATATATATATATATATATATATATATATATATATATATATATATATAAAATATATATTTTTATATATATATATATATATATATTTATTTATTTTTTATTCTCGCCCATCTTATGTTTATTACGCAAAAAAAAAAAAAAACGCAGAGGTCATCAAATACCACCAAAAGAAAGTTCTATTTGTGGGGAGAAAAAATGACATAAACTTCATTCAGACTCCTTTCACACTGAGGCTGTTTTCAGGCATTTTAGCGCTAGAAATAGCGCCTGTAAAGCGCCTGAAATCTGCCTCCTATTCATTTCATTGTGTCTTTTCACACTGGGGGCGGTGCCAGGCGGGACGTTAGGAAAAGTCCTGCAAGCAGCATCTTTGGGGTGATTTGGAAGCGCTGTATACACCACCCCCATAACGCCCTGCCCATTGAAATGAATGGCCAGCAATTCGAAAGCGCTTGAAAAGCGTTTTGGAAGTGTCACAACACAGGCGCATTTAACACCTTCTTCAGCCACCACTGCAGTGGCGGCCCATCCATACGGGGTGAATGGGTGCCTCCCCTCTAATTCATGGGCCCGGCCCCTAATCTACGTGCAGGGCGCAGGACGCATGGATTGCAATGGGTTTTTTTTTTGTTGGAAGCCGCAAGCTCTAATTGGCATCAAAAAAGGGTGGGCTTGGTGCGCCCTGAGTTGTGTGACAATAGCGAAATTAATATTCGCTAATGACGTCCTGTTTCTCCTCCCGGGCCAATCAGGAAGTGGGTCCTGAGATATAATTGGACCCCATTGGCCCGGAGTCTGAAGACCCCATTGGCCAGGAGGAGAAGCAGCGACCACTGGAAAAGTGAGGAGATGGAGGGGGGAGGCTGCAGCCGTGACCTGGATGGGGTAAGTGCCGATCAATCTGTGAGCAAGCAAGCCGGTGCCTGGGGGGGGTTGGTGTCGGGTGGCAGGCTGGAGCAACCGGTGGGGTAGATGTCTCAGCCCCCCCTGATATCCTGTGACCCTAAACCCTTCAGTCCGAAGACCCCATTGGCCGGGAGGAGGAGCAGCGACCGCTTGGACGGTAAAGCGCACTAGAACAAGCAGCGCCTTAATGATAATGCTCGGCGGCCCCAGTGCGAAAGTAGCCTAATGCCACGTACACACGGCTGGACTTTCTGGTGTTCTGGCAGATAGTGTCCTGCCATCATATAGTGTCTGCCCCGTACTGCGCATGCGCAGTACGGGGCAGAAGAAGCTTCGGAAAATCTCTGAAGCTGAACATCGCCTGCGCCGTGAGTGGAGGTGGTAGCCCCACCATCCAAGCAGACATAGGGTTGGGAAAATTATAGGGCCCCTCGCGGGCAAGCTTTGCTCGCCACGCTTTGGGTTCGACCTCGCTGCGCTCGGCTCTTTTATATTCCTACTCTATGTCCACTTGGATGGTGGGGATAGAACCTGGACTCACGGCGCAGGCGCCGTTCATCTTCGGGTATTTTCGGAATCTGTGTGTGCTGTGTACTGCGCATGCGCACTACACAGCGGACACTATCCAATGGGGGACCATATATGATAGGACACCGCCAGACTAGGTCTGACGTTCTTCCTGATGGACTTTCTGCGGAGTTCCGACGGACTTTCCGAATGAACGAACGGAACGATCACAGTCCGACAATTCGAACATCATGACGTACGACCGGACTAGAATAAGGAAGTTCATAGCCCGTAGCCAATAGCTGCCCTAGTGTCGGTTTTCGTCCATCGGACTAGCATACAGACGAGCTGATTTCTCCATAGGAACTGGGTCCGGTGGAGTTCCGGCAGAAAAAATTAAAGCATGTTCTATTTCTAAAGTCCGTCAGATTTTTGGACAGCATAGGTCCGATGGAGCCCACACAAGATCGAATTGTCCAACGGATTCGTTCCGTCGGACCTTTGCTGTCAAAAATCCCAGTCGTGTGTACACGGCATTAGTAACAGCATTGCAGGACCGCCCAATGTAACAGTGTTGTACCGCAAAATATGGCCTGGTCATGAAGAGGGGTAAATCCTGCAGAGGGCACGTTCTACATTATGCCGGTACTCTTCACCCTCTCTGTTTGTGCTATTTTGTGGAGATGCCCTCCATTCTCATCACATTAGGTGATTCGGAATCACGGGCAGAATTGCTGTGATTGTGCCCGCGATTCGAATATGATAGCAAAACACACAGGGCGCATTTTGGGTTGGCGTTATTTGTCATGGCACCCCAAGAGCGGTGCGATTCGGATTGTCGAGTGACAGCATCATGCAGCAATGATGGCAAAGCACGCTTTTAAAAATTGTGCTGAGCTTGTCGCCCAAAAAGGAGCACAGGCTTCCTATTGAAATGAATAGGCTGCACTATGCGTGACACAGAAACGTGTGTAAATTGCTTTTTGAAAATGGCGAGCTGGAACATTCGTTCCCACAATGCAATGTCTGAACAGGCCCTGAACTGCAAGGCTGGAGCTGAGAACTTTTGATGGTGTAGAATTGGAGATATTGATACAATGTTGTTGATTTTTATATGTTCCAGTTACTCCCTAGTTTACTAATGTGTTGTATTTATAATTCATTTGAGTTACATTGTATCATCTTGTAACTATTCAAGTGCTATTTGTCTAACAGATTCTGTACACATTGGATTATTGTCAACACAGTGTGCAGATTAGACTTTACTGATTACTCGTGCTTCAAGGCCCATTTACTTCTCTGCAGTCCGGTAACACATGTTAGGCTGAGTATTAACTCGTGTTGCATTAAAGCCGCCCATTGAAAATAATGTGCTGCCAAAGCACCATAATGTGCCAAAAAAAACACATGGACCACATGACCACAGGTATGTGCAGCCTATTGCATTAGGGTATGCACCCCAAAGCTCAAACACACATGTGCATGTGTGTGTATTTATATATATATATATATATATGCATACAGTCAGGTCCATAAATATTGGGACATCAACACAATTCTAATCTTTTTGGCTCTATACAACACCACAATGGATTTGAAATGATGTGCTTTAACTGCAGACTTTCAGCTTTAATTTGAGGGTATTTACATCCAAATCAGGTGAACGGTTTAGGAACCACCATGCCTGTGCTGTGCTCATTATGAGGGGCTCCCACCATCCCTGTGCTCATTATGGGGGGCTCCCACCATCCCTGTGCTCATTATGGGGGGCTCCCACCATCCCTGTGCTCATTATGGGGGGCTCCCACCATCCCTGTGCTCATTATGGGGGGCTCCCACCATCCCTGTGCTCATTATGGGGGGCTCCCACCATCCCTGTGCTCATTATGGGGGGCTCCCACCATCCCTGTGCTCATTATGAGGGGCTCCCACCATCCCTGTGCTGTGCTGACTTCCTGAGTTTTTAACTTCATCATAATGAATAATCAATAATAAACAATATTAACGAACGTTCTTATTTTGTCCGATTCTGAATCTCCCATCGACTACCAGTACCAGTCTCCCACTCCCATAAAATGGCATGAAAGTCCGGTTGTGTGTACGTGGCATTAGAGCAGGGAGTCTCCAAACTTTCTAAATAAAGGACCAGTTTACAGCCCTTCAGTCTTTGGGGTGGCCGGACCATGGCCAGTTGGTGTCAGTGGGAGGAATAGTGCCCCATTGTCTGTGTCAGTGGGAGGAATATTGCCCCATTGTTGGTGTCAGTGGGAGGAATAGTGCCCCATTGTGGGTGCCAGTGGTAGGAATATTGCCCCATTGTTGATGTCAGTGGGAGGAATAGTGCCCCATTGTGGGTGTCAGTGGGAAGAATAGTGCCCCATTGTGGGTGCCAGTGGTAGGAATATTGCCCCATTGTTGGTGTCAGTGGGAGGAATAGTGTCCCATTGTGGGTGTCAGTGGAAGGAATAGTGCCCCATTGTTGGTGTCAGTGGGAGGGATACTGTCCCATTATGAGTGTCAGTGGGAGGAATAGTGCCCCATTATTTATATCAATGCACACATTATTGCACCATTGTTGGTGTCAGTGGTAGGAATAGTGCACCATTGTTGGTGTCAGTGGGAGGAATAGTGCCCCATTGTGGGTGCCAGTGGTAGGAATAGTGCCCCATTGTAGATGTCATTGCACACATTATTGCACCATTGTTGGTGTCAGTGGGAGGAATAGTGCCCCATTGTGGGTGCCAGTGGTAGGAATAGTGCCCCATTGTAGATGTCAGTGCACACATTATTGCACCATTGTTGGTGTCAGTGGTAGGAATAGTGCCTCAAGGTGCCACATAAAGGTAAGCAAAGGGCACATTCGCCCCCCGAGCCACAGTTTGGAGACCACTACCTTCAAGAATTGAGATGTAATAAACGGTAATGCTGTGTATATAACGTCTGTTGACGAGCTTGTTAACACAACACAAGATATCAAAGGGCTCTGAATGACATCAGTGACTCTGAAATATAAATGTTTATTCTTAAAGAAAAGATACATTGTATCGTCCTTCTAGCTTCATGTTTCAGCTTTCTCCTTTATAACACGGAGACTGTTCCCACCTCGGTCCTCCCTCAACGCCCAGTATCTCATTCATTCCAGTGACACCCCATCGATGGTCAATCTGTCGAAGGGTTAAATGTTAATTTTCCACCATTGGATCGTTTATAACTAATCACGGGCAGCAAATGTGTAAATTCGCCCTTATCTGTGCCATCTCTTTTTCCGATGGCTCGGTAAACTCGGCTAAGCTGTTTTGCTTTTTTGCTTTCACGCTCCTGTCCTTGCATTTTTCCAGTCCAATTAGGTTATTACTAAAGACTAAATGAGGCATGGAGCCTCTGAAAGTCACACCGTCACCCCAGCGACGGCCACCGGGCTGGGATTGGTGAGGGGCAGCCGGGCGTGACGGAGAGTCAACTTTCCTTTCCTTGTACCGCCCTCTGCCAGAGAATCACCTTCACATTCTTCAAGCTGAACTCTAATCCGAATAGATTTTGCTTTCCCTGGTTCCTCCCCCCTCCCCCCATCAGCAACATAGTCATGAAAATATTAAATTAAACCTTTCTGATTTCTTTACGCACCTAATTTGAGACACAGTGATGTCATCACTGGGTCTCTGCGCTTCTCTGTGCAATGCAGGCAGATTGTGCAGATTGTGGGAGGGGCTGGCAGAGTGCGGTACATGGCTTCCTGAGAACCTCACAGCACCCTGACTCCGTACTCCTCCCAAGGGCTCTCAGCCCTGATGCAAGCAGTGGGAAGGCTCTTGGGAGGAGATATGCAAAATCAAAATACTGTACTTTGATGGGTGGCTGTTCATCTGGAGGAGTGGGCGTTCCCAGGCAGGCTGTATTTGCATGCAGACCATCCTAGTAACAATCACCATGATTGGAGGAACTTAGATCCAATGAAAGGAAGGGGTGGGCCAGTGATTACGATGGATGTACATCATGGGACATTACATTTTTTGTTTTATTTTTTATTTACAATGTACCCCTTACTCATTCATAGATGGGGAGGAAGATATCTGAGGGCCCTGTTATTGTTAAAGGGGTCTTCCAGATCCTGAAAAGCCCTCCTCCCCCAGACCCCTCCACACAATCACCGGGCCAGGGTTGTAGAGAGGAGGCCCTTGTCCTCATCAACTTGGGGACAAGAATCATTATTTTTTGCACAAGGTTCTCCTTGACATCCATACGGAACCTGCATCGCTTCTCGGCCTTTTGGCTAAGATCGAGTGTAGTGTCTGTTCTTATCTGTTGCCAGAGGAGGCGCTATGCTACCCCAAAATGGGGAGGGCAGATGCAAATCCAATTTTGTAATTGTACCTGGACGGTCTGTTTTGGTTGGGGGCACGTTGGCGCTCTTTGGTCATACCATAGAGCAGGGATATGCAATTAGCGGACCTCCAAGTGTTGCAAGACTACAACTCCCATCATGCCTCTGCCTCTGAGTGTCATGCTTGTGGCTGTCGGGGTCTTGCTATGCCTCATGGGACTTGTAGTTCTGCAATAGCTGGAGGTCCGCTAATTGCATATCCCCGCTGTAGAGGCTGATGATTGGTTGTGTCTGAGCAGCAGGGTCATTGCTAGGTCTACAAATGATCTGGGGCTAGAGACCATAGTATTGTAGTAAAGAAAGTCATATGCTTGGGCAGGCATACACATGTATATAATATACGTGTGTGTATGTGTGTGTATATATATCCCCAGAGAGACCCCCCTTACATCAGGGTCCCCAGAGAGCCTCCTCCTTAAATCAGGGTCCCCAGAGATCCTCCCCTCCCCTTGGGGACCCCTGCAGAGACTCGGGGCTATGGACCCCAGATTCGGGCTATAGCCCCAAAAGCCACTCCCTAGCGACGCCACTGCTGAGCTGTACTCCTGGTGTGGAAGGGAGCTGCACCGGTCAGGCTGAAGGGTCGGGTCCCTTGCCTTCTGGCCTAGATTGGTGTGGTCCTCCCCAACCCCCCCCCCCCCCGGCCCCCCTTTCCCACCAGGGGGGTGGTTAGTATTTTCTGAATTTAATTAGGTAGAAGCGATGGGAGTGGTGGTTGAATCCTTACATCCAGGGCTCTCCCTAAGCTCTCAGAGCTCCAGGCCTTCCTGGTAGGGGTGGGGGCTGTGCTGGTCTGGCTGTGGGTCAAGGTGGGGGAAAAACCCATGGTGTATGTGCCCCTGGGGTGACAGTCCACTTTGATTTATAGCACCACGGTCACTGTACCATACCATACTTTTTTTCTCACCTGCCTCCTGGGCTGGGCCTTTTGGCTGGGACCAGAGGAATATTTGGCCTGGTCATTGTTTGACCACTTTTCACTCTCCTCTCCACTTCCTTCTCCCCTGCTTTCTTTTATTTAAGCCCTTGTTTGTCCCGTTTTGTATTTTTATGTTTGTACACAGTTGTTGCACGTGTGACTGGTAGGGAGTAGGTCCTCGGGCCTGCCCTGAAAGTCTTAGGAGGGGGTGGACATGGTGTTCTGGCTTGGTACACCCTCTCTCATGGGATCTCCCATTGGGAGAGCCCCACCAAGTACTTGGGTGGGTCTTTTTTCAGCAGACCTCCAAAGAAAGACTTTTTTTGGCACCGAGTAAAGTTTTTGAGTGTGTTTCACATACCATGGAGTTTAAAAAAAATAAAAAAGGAACCTGCATCAAGGAAAAATGTATTCTTAGGTGGTACCCCATACCACATCTGGTATAGATGAAGGGAATCCCAGACTGTGGCTCTGGTATAGATGATGGGAAATCCCAGACCATGGATCTGTTATAGATGTAGGGAATCCTAGACCCTGGATCTGGTATAGATGAAGGAAATGTAACATTTTGAATCTGGTACAGCTGAAGGGAATTTCAAAACATGGATCTGGTATAGATGGAAGGAATCTCAGACCATGGATCTGGTATAGATGGAGGGCATCTCAGGCCGTAGGTCTGGTATAGATAAAGGTAATCTCTAGACAATAGATCTGGTATAGATTAAGAGAGTCTCAGACCCTGGGTCTGGTACAGATAAATGTAATCTCAGACCCTGGATCTGGTATAGATTAAGGCAATCCCAAACCCAGGATCTGATATAGATGAAGGTAATCCCAAACCCAGGATCTGATGTAGATGAAGGGAATCTCAGAACCTTGATCTGGTGTAGAAGGAAGGAATCTCAGACCATGGATCTGGTATACAGTAGATCAAGGGAATCTCAGACCCTGGATCTCATAAAAATGATAAGTGTCTCAGACCCTGGATCTGGTATAGATGAAGGGAATCTCAGACCATGGATCTGGTATAGATAAAGGGAATCGTATACCCTGGATCTGGTATAGATGAAGGGAATCCCAGACCCTGGATCTGGTATAGATGAAGGGAATCTCAGACCATGGATCTGGTATAGATAAAGGGAATCGTATACCCTGGATCTGGTATAGATGAAGGGAATCCCAGACCCTGGATCTGGTATAGATGAAGGGAATCTTATACCCTGCATCTGGTATAGATGAAGGGAATCTCTAGACAATAGATCTGGTATAGATGAAGGGAGTCTCAGACCCTGGATCTCATATAAATGATAAGTGTCTCAGACCCTGGATCTGGTATAGCTGAAAGGAATCTCAGACCCTGGATCTGGTATAGATGAAGGGAATCCCAGACCCTGGATCTGGTATAGATGAAGGGAATCCCAGACCCTGGATCTGGTATAGATGAAGGGAATCCCAGACCCTGGATCTGGTATAGATGAAGGGAATCCCAGACCCTGGATCTAGTATAGATGAAGGGAATCTTATACCCTGGATCTGGTAAAGATTAAGGGAATCTGAGGCCATGGATCTGGTATAGATGAAGGGAATCTTATACCCTGGATCTGGTATAGATGAAGGGAATCCCAGACCCTGGATCTATTATAGATGAAGGGAATCCCAGACCCTGGATCTAGTATAGATGAAGGGAATCTTATACCCTGGATCTGGTAAAGATTAAGGGAATCTCAGGCCATGGATCTGGTTTAGATGAAGGGAACCTTATACCCTGGATCTGGTATAGCTGAAAGGAATCTCAGACCCTGGAACTGGTATAGATGACAGGAATTCCAGACCCTGGATCTGGTATAGATGAAGGGAATCTCAGACCCTTGCACATGTGTGGAGGTAAACGCAGTGCACATTTCTGCATGTAGATGCAGCTGTGCATATTACCTCATTGATTATTATCGTGCTGCATTTTGATGCGCACAAAACTATATACTGTGCGCATCTAAATTCAATGTTTTTTCTGCCCGTGTGAATGAGCCCTTAGGCGGTGCTAGCGACATTATATACCTGTCTTCTAGCATGCAATGCACTGGTTGCTTTAGCTCCCTGTATAAAAGCTACTGACCGATACGTTATGCAATAAAAATACATATAAATATTTGTTCGCTGTTTGCGGTGTTCTATAGGTGAATGCTAGTTCTAAAACTAATTAACGGCGGGTCAATAGGGAAAAATGATGGAAAAGAACCTTGGAATTTTTGGCTGCATTCACACTTGGCGATTTGGAATCGGCAGCAGAATTGCTGTGAAATCACAGCAAATCGCCGCAAAACGCGTGACGTGCATTTGCATGATATTATTATAACGGCACCCCAAACTCAGTGCGAATCTGCCATGATCGTCACGCTACAGAATCAATCGCGGCAAGACGCACGTTTATAAACCACACTAAGCTTGTTGCCCAAGAAGGACTGGGAGCTTTCTTTTGGGAAACAAATGCACATAGGGAAAAGGGGCTGCCCTTTTTGAGATTCTTATACACAAAACTGCGTGAATATCGCTCAACAAAAATAGCAAGCGTGCGACTCTTGTTGAACGTGAATGGGGCCCAAGGCTAAAAATTCATCTGCTTGCTGCCACTTCTACCTGATGTGGTCCCAACGCCGGATGTTCGGCTAACCAGATGCTCTGAGATTTTTGAAGAGCCCTCGGAGACTTTGAATTTTCGATACCTTTGTCTTCTTCCTTCTACACGGTGTCACCAGAGATCAGTGATACAAAGTAACCGTCCTCTTTCGAGTGCCCCTCTAATGTTTCCAATCAAATAATTTCTCCGCCACGCTAATGGTGCATTTTTTCTATTGAACCCTTAAATGAGATGAAGCTTTCCTCGGGCGTTTCATTACTGCCGCGGGCCTACGGCTGACCGGTTGGCAGAAAGAGAGAGATTTACGGACCTGGAGCGATTCCACCTGCCGGCTTAATGGACGAGGGGAAAGCGGAGGCTGATGGGTCGCTGTTTACTTACTGCTCGGAGAGATAACTCGCCAATGCCAGCGGAAGACGCTAAAGTGTTTTGGAGAGGGGGCAAGAGGGCGCACGCGGCGGCCGCGTTGTTTGTACTCAATGCCTTCTGAATAATTTATTACCGCTGATGCTTGTTTGTTCCCTGAATTCGGGAGAAGAGAGCGCTGGGCAGATGCCACTTACCCGCTCCGTGTAAATCAATTTCCTTGACGTCCTTTAGATTACGAGCCTCTTGCCCTCGCTGAACTCATTATCTGACAATTCTGCGACTTTTTTTCCCCTGAAATTGGCTTTTAATGGAAGGAATGGGCTATGAAACACGATACCGAGTCCTCTGGAAAAAAAATTAAAAATCGCCAGCGAGGCCGTGCGCCATTGTGAGAGCGGGAACATGCTCCAATTTTCTGGCAGAAACACGAGCTGTGGGCTTCCTAATGAAATCCTGTTATTAATGATAAACGTCGCTTTCTCGTATTTTTAATGGCTTCTGATGTTTTTCTGCAGAGGCTAATGGCGGAAACCTACACAGTAATCAGGATAGATTGATTCAGACCCCCGCTAAAAGGCACCACTCAACAACCACAGAGAGAGACGGAACAACAAAAATCCCAAACTACACATACTACTCTAGTGAATGGATAGGCTGCGATCTGTGATGTCACCGGTCTCTAGTGAATGGATAGGCTGCATTCTCAGTGATGTCATTTGTCTCTAGTGAATGGATAGGCTGCATTCTCAGTGATGTCACCAATCTCTAGTGAATGGATAGGCTGCATTCTCAGTGATGTCACCAATCTCTAGTGAATGGATAGGCTGCATTCTCAGTGATGTCACCGGTCACTAGAGAATAGATAGGCTGCATTCTCAGTGATGTCACCAATCTCTACTGAATGGATAGGCTGCATTCTCAGTGATGTAATTTGTCTCTAGTGAATGGATAGGCTGCATTCTCAGTGATGTCACCGGTCACTAGAGAATAGATAGGCTGCATTTTCAGTGATGTCACCAATTTCTAGAGAATAGATAGGCTGCATTCTCAGTGATGTCACCGGTCACTAGTGAATGGATAGGCTGCATTCTCAGTGATGTCATTTGTCTCTAGTGAATGGATAGGCTGCATTCTCAGTGATGTCACCAATCTCTAGAGAATAGATAGGCTGCATTCTCAGTGATGTCACCGGTCTCTAGAGAATAGATAGGCTGCATTCTCAGTGATGTCACCGGTCACTAGTGAATGGATAGGCTGCATTCTCAGTGATGTCACCAATCTCTAGAGAATAGATAGGTTGCATTCTCAGTGATGTCACTGGTCTCTAGAGAATAGATAGGCTGCATTCTCAGTGATGTCACCGGTCACTAGTGAATGGATGGGCTGCATTCTCAGGGATGTCACCGGTCTCTAGAGAATAGATAGGCTGCATTCTCAGTAATGTCACCAATCTCTAGTGAATGGATAGGCTGCATTCTCAGTAATGTCACCAATCTCTAGTGAATGGATAGGCTGCATTCTCAGTGATGTCACCGGTCTCTAGTGAATGGATAGGCTGCATTCTCAGTGATGTCACTGGTCTCTAGTGAATGGATAGGCTGCATTCTCAGTGATGTCACCGGTCTCTAGAGAATAGATCGGCTGCATTCTCAGTGATGTCACCGGTCTCTAGTGAATGGATAGGCTGCATTCTCAGTGATGTCACCGGTCACTAGTGAATGGATAGGCTGCATTCTCAGTGATGTCACTGGTCTCTAGTGAATGTATAGGCTGCATTCTCAGTGATGTCACCGGTCTCTAGTGAATGGATAGGCTGCATTCTTAGTAATGTCACCAGTCTCTAGTGAATGGATAGGCTGCATTCTCAGTAATGTCACCAATCTCTAGTGAATGGATAGGCTGCATTCTCAGTGATGTCACCGGTCTCTAGTGAATGGATAGGCTGCATTCTCAGTGATGTCACTGGTCTCTAGTGAATGGATAGGCTGCATTCTCAGTGATGTCACCTGTCTCTAGTGAATGGATAGGCTGCATTCTCAGTGATGTCACCGGTCTCTAGTGAATGGATAGGCTGCATTCTCAGTGATGTCACCGGTCACTAGTGAATGGATAGGCTGCATTCTCAGTGATGTCACTGGTCTCTAGTGAATGTATAGGCTGCATTCTCAGTGATGTCACCGGTCTCTAGTGAATGGATAGGCTGCATTCTTAGTAATGTCACCAGTCTCTAGTGAATGGATAGGCTGAATTCTCAGTGATGTCACCAATCTCTAGAGAATAGATAGGCTGCATTCTCAGTGATGTCACCGGTCTCTAGAGAATAGATAGGCTGCATTCTCAGTGATGTCACCGGTCACTAGTGAATGGATAGGCTGCATTCTCAGTGATGTCACCAATCTCTAGAGAATAGATAGGTTGCATTCTCAGTGATGTCACTGGTCTCTAGAGAATAGATAGGCTGCATTCTCAGTGATGTCACCGGTCACTAGAGAATAGATAGGCTGCATTCTCAGTGATGTCACCAATCTCTAGAGAATAGATAGGCTGCATTCTCAGTGATGTCACTGGTCTCTAGAGAATAGATAGGCTGCATTCTCAGTGATGTCACCGGTCACTAGTGAATGGATGGGCTGCATTCTCAGGGATGTCACCGGTCTCTAGAGAATAGATAGGCTGCATTCTCAGTAATGTCACCAATCTCTAGTGAATGGATAGGCTGCATTCTCAGTAATGTCACCAATCTCTAGTGAATGGATAGGCTGCATTCTCAGTGATGTCACCGGTCTCTAGTGAATGGATAGGCTGCATTCTCAGTGATGTCACTGGTCTCTAGTGAATGGATAGGCTGCATTCTCAGTGATGTCACCGGTCTCTAGAGAATAGATCGGCTGCATTCTCAGTGATGTCACCGGTCTCTAGTGAATGGATAGGCTGCATTCTCAGTGATGTCACCGGTCACTAGTGAATGGATAGGCTGCATTCTCAGTGATGTCACTGGTCTCTAGTGAATGTATAGGCTGCATTCTCAGTGATGTCACCGGTCTCTAGTGAATGGATAGGCTGCATTCTTAGTAATGTCACCAGTCTCTAGTGAATGGATAGGCTGCATTCTCAGTAATGTCACCAATCTCTAGTGAATGGATAGGCTGCATTCTCAGTGATGTCACCGGTCTCTAGTGAATGGATAGGCTGCATTCTCAGTGATGTCACTGGTCTCTAGTGAATGGATAGGCTGCATTCTCAGTGATGTCACCTGTCTCTAGTGAATGGATAGGCTGCATTCTCAGTGATGTCACCGGTCTCTAGTGAATGGATAGGCTGCATTCTCAGTGATGTCACCGGTCACTAGTGAATGGATAGGCTGCATTCTCAGTGATGTCACTGGTCTCTAGTGAATGTATAGGCTGCATTCTCAGTGATGTCACCGGTCTCTAGTGAATGGATAGGCTGCATTCTTAGTAATGTCACCAGTCTCTAGTGAATGGATAGGCTGAATTCTCAGTGATGTCACCGGTTACTAGTCAGGGCCATCTTTAATTTTGATTGGGCCCCGGGCAAACATTTTCTTGCCCCCCCCCCCCCTCCATTCTGAGACATACAAAAAATAGCAGGTTGACTCAAAATCAGTTTACTGCAGCAGACCATGCAGTGATTGCAATTGTTTGCCAGAGGTTACAGCCTATCCTTACTGCTCGCTGGCTGGTTGCTAGAGGTTACAACACATAATTTCTGCTTGCCGATTGGTTGCTAAAGGTTAATGCACATCATTACCACTTACTGATTGGCTGCTAGAGATTAAAGCAGATCACTACTGTTCACTGATTGGTTGCTACAGGTTAATGCACATCATTACCTCTCACTGAGCAGTGGAGCAATCCTAAATAATTGAGCAAGTAAAGGAGCACATTAATACACATACTACAGGAGAGTGTCAGAGACTGCAGACATACTACAGGAGACAATCAGAGACTGCGATATACTACAGGAGACAATCAGAGACTGGGGACATACTGCAGGAGACAATCAGAGACTGGGGACATACTACAGGAGACAATCAGAGACTGCGAACATACTGCAGGAGACAATCAGAGACTGGCGATATACTACAGGAGACAATCAGAGACTGGGGACATACTGCAGGAGACAATCAGAGACTGGGGACATACTACAGGAGACAATCAGAGACTGCGATATACTACAGGAGACAATCAGAGACTGGGGACATACTGCAGGAGACAATCAGAGACTGGGGACATACTACAGGAGACAATCAGAGACTGCGGACATACTGCAGGAGACAATCAGAGACTGGCGATATACTACAGGAGACAATCAGAGACTGGGGACATACTGCAGGAGACAATCAGAGACTGGGGACATACTACAGGAGACAATCAGAGACTGCGAACATACTGCAGGAGACAATCAGAGACTGCGGACATACTGCAGGATATAATCAGAGACTGCGAACATACTGCAGGAGACAATCAGAGACTGCGAACATACTACAGGAGACAATCAGAGACTGGGGACATACTACAGGAGACAATCAGAGACGTGGGCATACTGCGGGAGACAATCAGAGACTGTGGACATACTGCAGGAGACAATCAGAGACTGCGGACATACTGCAGGAGACAATCAGAGACTGCGGACATACTACAGGAGACAATCAAAGACTGCAGACATACTGCAGGAGACAATCAGAGACTGCGGACATACTGCAGGAGACAATAAGAGACTGCGGACATACTGCAGGAGACAATCAGAGACTGCGGACATACTGCAGGAGACAATCAGAGACTGCGGACATACTGCAGGAGACAATCAGAGACTGCGGACATACTACAGGAGACAATCAGAGACTGCAGACATATTGCAGGAGACAATAAGAGACTGCGGACATACTGCAGGAGACAATAAGAGACTGCGGACATACTGCAGGAGACAATCAGAGACTGCGGACATACTGCAGGAGACAATCAGAGACTGCGGACATGCTACAGGTGATGGTCAGAGAACTTTCAGCAACGCACAGCTTGACAGTTGAATAACACAGGGTTTAAGCAGTCAGGCATTTTATGGGTGCAAGGACATACCTGGGCAGCCAAACTCACTACATACATGTAGAGGTATGTGGGCGGGGCTTCCATTCTCTGATCTCACTACAACAGCCGGGAGCTCCACTGATGCTTTGTAGGGGGGCCCCGTTACCCGTGAATTGGGGCCCTGATGAAGGTGTTGCAGAGTGCACAGAGGACACGGGAGGCTGTATTCCCGTGCTAGCCAGCTGAGAGGGGGCAGGGCCGCAAGCTCCACTGAAGCTCTGACCCCGCCCCGTGCAGCCTGTATGCTCGGAACAGAGCGGCTGTATTGAGAGCCGGTGATCGGAGTGGGAGCGTCAGTGGAGCTCACGGCCCCGCCCCCTCTATACTGGCTGGGGAATACAGAGGTCCGGGGGCGGGCCGGGAGCTCCACTGACGCTCCCACTCCGATCACCGGCTCTCACTACAGCCACTCTGTTCTGAGCATACAGGCGGCACGGGGCGGGTCAGAGCGTCAGTGGAGCTCCCGACCCCGCCCCCTCTCAGCTGGCTGGCTAGCACGGGAATACAGCCTCCCGTCCCGTGTCCTCTGTGCACTCTGCAAAACCTTAATTGGGGCCCCAATTCGAGGGTAGCAGTGCAGGCCCCCCTACAAACATTGGGCCCAGGGCATGTGCCCTGTTTTCCCTGCGCTAAAGACGGCCCTGTCACTAGTGAATGGATAGGCTGCATTCTCAGTGTTGTCATCGGTCTCTCGTGAATGGATAGGCTGCATTCTCAGTGATGTCATCGGTCTCTCGTGAATGGATAGGCTGTATTCTCAGGCCGCGTACACACGCGGGGACTGTTCGCTCAACTTTGTTCGTCAAACAGTTTCAGCGGACAGTCCGCTCAAAATTAGCATGGACGGACTTGACCACACACGACGAACGAACAGTCCGCTGAAACCGTGCGCGATGACGTGAACGGCACGTACGACGGGACTAGAAAACGACGTCCTATACACTGCAATGCAAACTTCGGCGTGTAAATCCTTTCTGAGCATGCGCGGAACTTAATTTGACGAACAAGCCTACACACGAGGGGACTGTTCGCTGAAACAAAGTTTCAGCGGACAGTTTTTCGGAAATTCCGAAAAACTTTGTTCAGCAGACTGTTCGCTGAAACTGTCCGCTGAAAGCCCACACACGAGCGGACTGTCTGCCGAAACACTGTTCAGCGGACAAAGTTGAGCGAACAGTCCCCGCGTGTGTACGCGGCCTCAGTGATGTCACCTGTCTCTAGTGAATGGATAGGCTGCATTCTCAGTGATGTCACCAGTCTCTAGTAAATGGATAGACTGCATTATTAGTGTTGTCACCGGTCTCTAGTGACTGGATAGGCTGCATTCTCAGTGATGTCACCGGTCTCTAGTGAATGTATAGGCTGCATTCTCAGTGATGTCACCGGTCTCTAGTGAAAGGATAGGCTGAATTCTCAGTGATGTCATTGGTCTCTAGTGAATGGATAGGCTGCATTCTCAGTGATATCACCAGTCTCTAGTAAATGGATAGGATGCATTCTCAGTGATGTCACAGTCTCTAGTGAATGGATAGGCTGCATTCTCAGTGATGTCACCAATCTCTAGTGAAAGGATAGGCTGAATTCTCAGTGATGTCATTGGTCTCTAGTGAATGGATATGCTGCATTCTCAGTGATGTCTCTAGTGAATGGATAGGCTGAATTCTCAGTGATCTCTCTAGTGAATGGTAATATTTCATTCTCAGGGATGTCACAAGTCTCATGTAAATGGAAAAAGTTGGTGTTGTCATCCTGAAAAAAAAAAAAAAAAAGGAATAATACATGAATACATAAGAAGCTAATTAATTAATAATTCATAAATGTTTGTCTTTTCTGTTTGGATTCCGTGTAGTTCAGTAACATAAAATGTTGAAATCACATTTCCCATAATTCCATCTGAAGCAATTCCTGTAAACGGATATTTGTTGCATTAAGTATAACAAATGATTTATGAAGATCTGCCCACTAAAACCTGGAAGGCCGTCCTCATAGGGAGTATGAAAGTAGAAAAAAATAAATAAGTAATTAAAGCCCTGTGAAGTCTAACGCCTTCTTATCTCTTCCTAGTCTTCATGTACCCCACATGTCATGAATCATTGACTGAAATTTGTAAATGCTTGAAAATACTTCATAAAAACAAAAGTAGATGCAAATAGAATCACTAAAACCTCAAATACATAAGATTTAGCATTTTAATATAATTTTCAAAGTTGTCTACAATCTCTTCAAATCTACAGATTCATTTCAATTAATTCTTGGTGATCCTTCAATGAAGGTCTTTCTTCAAGCACTTTCTTTTACGGGGTGATAACTGTCTGTTAATTGCCCTCTTGTGTTGTCCCCTGGTGGAGACTACAAGTGACTGTGCCAGCACTCATTGCTCAGACATAGTCCACCATTGTCACTATCACCAGCTTTGGTTGCAAGTCATTGATCTCGACCGGCATCCAGATTAATGACTTGTAACCAAAGCTGGACTGTATGGCATATAGACAGGAATTGGCAGAAGGAGGCTGGAGAAGAATATCCACATTGAAATAGAAAAAAGGATTGAAAAAGTTTAAAACAACATTTAATGGTAGAAAATAATGTCACAATACACACTTCTTGTCCAGTTTGGTTTAAATTTATATTACTATTACAAATCTTTCAGTTATAATGCTGCTTTCTGACCTCACCCTCCGGTGCTCTAGGCTGGCATAGCTGAGTAACAGCCACACCCCTCAGAGCATGGTAGACAAGCAAATAGCATTTTTTAGAAGGCATTTCTTAGAAGGTACGCCCATCCGAGTACCCCCTACATCAGATGTGCCTATCATAGTGCCCCTTATATCAGATGTTCCCATCAGGGTGCCCCCTACATCCGGTGTTCCCATCAGAGTGCCCCCTACATCAGGTGTTCCCATCAGGGTGCCCCCTACATCAGGTGTTCCCATCCCCTTACATCAGGTGTTCCCATCAGAGTGCCCCCTTACATCAGGTGTTCCCATCAGGGTGACCCCTACATCAGGTGTTCCCATCAGAGTGCCCCCCTACATCAGGTGTTCCCATCAGAGTGCCCCCCTACATCAGGTGTTCCCATCAGAGTGCCCCCCTACATCCGGTGTTCCCATCAGAGTGCCCCCCTACATCAGATGTTCCCATCAGAGTGCCCCCCTACATCAGATGTTCCCATCAGATTGCCCCCCCTACATCAGGTGTTCCCATCAGAGTGCCCCCTTACATCAGGTGTTCCCATCAGAGTGCCCCCCTACATCAGGTATTCCCATCAGAGTGCCCCCCTACATCAGATGTTCCCATCAGAGTGCCCCCCTACATCAGGTGTTCCCATCAGAGTGCCCCCTTACATCAGGTGTTCCCATCAGAGTGCCCCCCTACATCAGGTGTTCCCATCAGAGTGCCCCCCTACATCAGGTATTCCCATCAGAGTGCCCCCCTACATCAGGTGTTCCCATCAGAGTGCCCCCTACATCAGATGTTCCCATCAGAGTGCCCCCTACATCAGATGTTCCCATCAGAGTGCCCCCTTACATCAGGTGTTCCCATCAGAGTGCCCCCTACATCAGATGTTCCCATCAGAGTGCCCCCTACATCAGGTGTTCCCATCAGAGTGACCCCTACATCAGGTGTTCCCATCAGATAGCCCCCTCCCATCAGATTCACCCATCAGAGTGCCCCCTTACATCAGGTGTCCCCATCAGAGTGCCCCCTTACATCAAGTGTTCCCATCAGAGTGCCCCCTCACTTCAGGTGTCCCCATCAGAGTGCCCACTTACTTCAGGTGTCCCCATCAGAGTGTAGCCATACATCAGGTGTTCCCATCAGAGTGCCCTCTTACATCATGTATCCCCATCCGACTGCCCCTATATATCAGGTGTCCCCATCAGAGTGTCCCTATCAGAGTGCCCCCATACATCAGGTGCCCCCATCAGATTGCCCCCCGAGATCAGGTGTCCCCAACAGAGTGCTCACTGGCATTGGGTGTCCCCATTAGAGTGCTCCTTTACATCAGGTGTCCATAGCAGAATGTCCCTTTACATCAGGTGTCCCCGTCAGAGTGCCCCCTTACATCAGAGTGCCGTTTTCAATTCACATGTGCTCATTGGATTGTCCCTTTAATTTAGGTGTCCCCATCAGAGTATCCATATAGATTAGTTGTGACCCATCTGAGGGCACCTATAGGTTGGTAGAGCCCATTAAAACAAACTTGACTGGCCTGCATACCCGTGTCCCCATCAGAGTGCCCCCTACATGAGGTGTCCCCCATCAGAGTGCCCCCTTACATCAGGTGTCCCCATCAGAGTGCCCCCTACACCAGGTGTCCCCATCAGAGTGCCTCCCTACACCAGGTCTCCCCATCAGAGTGCTCTCCTAAACCAGGTGTCCCCATCAGAGTGCCCCCCTACACCAGGTGTTCCCATCAGAGTGCCCACTCACATCAGATGCGCCCATCAGGGTTCCCCCTTACATCAGGTGTTCCCATCAGAGTGCCCCCTTACATCTGGTGTTCCCATCAGAGTGCCCTCATACATCAGGTGTTCCCATCAGAGTGCCCTCATACATCAGGTGTTCCCATTAGAGGTCCCCATTCAATTCACATGTGCTCATTGAAGTGTACCTTTAATTCAGGTGACCCCATCAGAGTATCCTTATAGATTTTTTGTGACCCATCTGAGGGCACCTACAGGTTGGTAGAGCCCATCAAAGTGAACTTGTCTGGCATGCACACAGTCCTGACTTCCACCTGATACCTTTGGGATGTATTGGAGTGGAGACTGCGAGCCAGGCCTTCTCGCCCAACATCAGCACCTGACCTCACAAATCCACTTCTGGAAGAATGGTCAGACATTCCCATAGACACATCTCCTAAACCTCGTGGACGGCCTTCCCAGAAGAGTTGAAGCTGTTATAGCTGCAAAGGGCGGAGCCAACTCAATATTGAACCCTACGGACTAAGACTGGGAGGCCATTAAAGTTCATGTGCGTCTAAAGGCATGCGTCCCAATACTTTTCACAATATAGTGTGTGTCTACCAGAAAAAAATAAATAAATATGTAATGAAAACAAAAAAAATTCATTATTTAGAATTTGTATTAGCACTTTGATGGGGGGGGGGGGACAAGGGAAGGCAAAAAAAAAATGAATTTCAGGTTAGCATTTTCCTATAAACATAGCCCAACCCCCTCTAATCCATACTTCTACCCTGCTTAACGTATTGGGAATTTCTGACCTGGGAATCATCGTCTCCCTATACCAAGCAATGCCACCAGTGCCAGTAATCACTATATGCATGTGAATGGCACGGATCTCTCGTATTGAATTACACACGCGGTCATTACCGAGCTGTGCCCTCCGGCAAAGGACTGTAACTGTACAGTGGTCAAGGTAATTCAAGGTAATCCGTCATTTACAGTTTAGGAAATGTTATACTGAGTTATGTAAGGGAGAGGAATGAAGGGATTGTGTAAGACACCATGCTATTAGAATTATGAGTTTTTCAAAGCCGAACTCCAGGCAGATAGAAGAGGCACAGAATAATGCAGCTCTGTATTTTTAAATACAAGCAACGTAAGGTGAATTTTATTTAATTTCAGCCTCTTGAAGTCCCTGTACAGAAGAGCTCAAAGAGGGGGAGGAAGCAGCAGCACAAAAGGCCAATCAGTTCATGTGTTGCAAAGAAGCATGCCGATAGGAGAGTGAGAGAGAGATTGGCTCATGATTGTGCTACTTCTCCTTCACTGTCCAGTCACGGGTTGAGGGCGGAATGTGTCATGGAATGATTATGCATGATCAGTGGGAAAGGAAAAGGTCAGCTACAGCCCAGGTTGAACATGCCAAATTGCAACCCCCCCCCCCCCAAACTTTATGAGTATTATGTGTCAGCAAAAATCCTCTCCCACTCCAAAAAAAATAACAAAAATTGAGCACTGATCTGCCTGCTTACATAAATTTATCCTACTCCCAATACAATTCTGCCCCCTGTTGAAATCCCCTTCTTAGCACAAATCTTTACCCCCACCCCAACCCCCCCAGTTCAAATCTTCTCAATCCCCATATGCCCCCAGCACAAATCCCCCCCCCCCCCAAAAAAAAAAATCTGCCCGTCCTAGTAAAAATCTCCCAATCTCCCATCCTAGCACAATCCCCGCCCCCCTATAAATTTACCCTCCTAGCACAAATAACCGCAATCATCCCTGCTAGTACAAATCCCCCTCCCCCCAAAAAAATTCCTGCCACTTAGTACAAATCCTTTACCCCTCAAATTCCCCCTGCGAGCACAAATCCTCTCCCCCACTCCAACCCCCCCCCCAGCACAAATTCTCCCGATCCCCTCATCCTAGCACAATTCCTCCCACCCTAAATTTCCCCTCCCAGCACAAATACCCCCAATCATCCCTCCTAGCGCAAATTCACCCCCCTCCAAAAAAAATTCTCCCCTCTTAGTACAAATCCTCTAACCCTCAAATGTCCCCTGTGAACACAAATCCTCTCCTCCAAATCCCCCCTCCCAGCACAGATTCTCCCCAATTCCTCATCCCAGCATAATTCCTCCCCCCCACCTAAATGTCCCCTCCTAACACAAATATACCTACGCAACCCTGTTAGCACAAATCCCCCCCCCAAAAAAAAAAATTACATTCCTAACACAAATCCCCTCACTCTATCTTTTCTAGCACAAACCCCCTAAAATTCCCCCTCCTAGCACAAGTCTTCTCCCCCCCCCCCCCATCCCAGAAAAAATCCCCTAAAATCACCACTCCTAGCACACCCCCTCTAATTTCCCCTCCTAGAATAATTCTTATCCCTTGCCACCCCCAAATTCCCCCTCCCAACACAAATCCCCTCCCCCCAACCTCCTTGTGGTGTCACCCCCCCCCCACCTAATCTCACATGATACCAAAGTGCCCAGGGCATCCATCCCCGCTACCCACTCCTTGTCTCAGCCCTATGACAACAGAAGAGGGGGGTTGTATGATGCTGACCATCATTCAACCTGAAGGATTGAGGACATCTTGTGGTGGACAAAAAGTACTGCAGGAGACGGCTTGTAATGGGCATTTTTTTGTTTTTATAATAAATTCTGTTTTATGGACTACTTCATAACCTATGCTTGTGTTATCGTGTATTTTGAAGCATGTTGCTTGGTGCTCCGATGCACGTTGTGGTCCCTGTGCCCATACATTTCCTACAATCAGTTGTACAACCATTGTTTATCACAGCAGGAAGCATAGGTTGCTTTGTAATGAGTAAACGTATCTGTTCTCATTTACATACACTATATTGTCAAAAGTATTGGGACACCTACCTTTACACACATGATCTTTAATGAAATACCAGTTTTAGTCCGTAGGGTTCAAAATTGAGTTGTCCCAGCCTTTGCAGCTATAACAGCTTCAACTCTTCTGGGAAGGCCGTCCACAAGGTTTAGGTGTGTCTATGGGAATGTCTGACCATTCCTGGCCATTCCAGGCCTGGCTCACAGTCTTCGCTCTAATTCTCCTGAAGGTGTTCTATCCGGTTGAGGTCAGGACTCTGTGCAGGCCAGTCAAGTTCCTCCACCCCAAACTCCCTCATTCATGTCTTTATAGACCTTGCTTTGTACATTGGTTCACAGTCATGTTGGAACAGGAAGGGGTAAGCCCCAAACTGTTCCCACGAAATTGGGAGCATGAAATTGTCCAAAATGTCTTGACATGTTGACGCCTTAAGCATTCCCTTCACTGGAACTAAGGGGCCAAGCCCAACCCCTAAAAAACAACCCACACCATAATCCCCCCTCCACCGAATGATATGTACCAGTGCACAAAGCAAGATCCGTAAAGACATGGATGAACGAGTTTGGGGTGGAGGAACTTGATTGGCCTGACCTCAACCTGATAGAACACCTTTGGGATGAATTAGAGTGGAGACTTCAAGCCAGGCCTTCTCGTCCAACATCAGTGCCTGACCTTACAATTGCACTTCTGGAAGAATGGTCAAACATTGGGAGAGCAACAAGCCAACCAGAAAGATGTCATCAGGAGT
This sequence comes from Lithobates pipiens, assembly GCF_037356315.1. Lineage (NCBI taxonomy): Eukaryota > Metazoa > Chordata > Amphibia > Anura > Ranidae > Lithobates > Lithobates pipiens. The sequence continues at coordinate 21,215,523 of NW_027507748.1, forward strand.
CACTTTTGGTTCATGTGTATATATTATGGGAGTGTCTGGTGCAGACGTCACATCTGGTGTGCAGCATAGAGCTGCAAGAAGTTGAGTGGGGTCCAGACTGGAGCATAGCAACTAGCAGATGGCACACATGGTGTGCAACATGGGAACACTATAGTGGAAGGTGAGCGGGGACTGGAGAAAGAGGACTGAGCAGCAAAAGATCAGCAGAGCTGGCAGACCAGAGACGGAGAAAATAGCAATGTAATATATGGTGCGCAACATGGGAGTAATAAAGTGGGAGGTGAGTGGGGGCTGGGGACCAGAAAGAGAGGAGGATCAGCAGAGCTGGGGGTACTACTGAGTGGGGTATCACCAGAGCTTGGGGTTACTATTGAGTGGGAAATCAGCAGAACTGAAGATACTACTGAGTGGGGAATCAGCAGAGCTGGGGGTACTACTGAGTGGGAGATCAGCAGAGCTGGGGGTACTACTGGGTGGGGGATCAGCAGAGCTGGGGGTACTAGTAAGTGGGGAATCAGCAGAGCTGGGGGATACTACTGAGTGGGGTAATGAGCAGAGCTGGGGGTTACTACTGAGTGGGGAATCAGCAGAGCTGGGTGTTACTACTGAGCAGGAGATCAGCAGAGCAGAGGGTTACTACTGAATGGAGGATCAGCAGAGCTGGGGGTATTAGTAAGTGGGGAATCAATAGAGCTGGGGGTACTACTGATTGGGGAATCAGCAGAGCTGGGGGTACTACTGAATGGGGAATCGGCAGAGCAGAGGGTTACTACTGAGTGGGGATCAGCAGAGCTGGGGGTACTACTGAGTGGGGGATAAGCAGAGCTGGGGGTACTAGTAAGTGGGGAATCAGCAGAGCTGGGGGTTACTACTGAGTGGGGAATCAGCAGAGCTGGGGGTTACTACTGAGCAGGGGATCAGCAGAGCAGAGGGTTACTACTGAGCAGGGGATCAGCAGAGCAGAGGGTTACTACTGAATGGGGGATCAGCAGAGCTGGGGGTATTAGTAAGTGGGGAATCAGCAGAGCTGGGGGTACTACTAATGAGTGGGGAATCAGCAGAGCTGGGGGTACTACTGAATGGGGAATCAGCAGAGCAGAGGGTTACTACTGAGTGGGGGATCATCAGAGCTGGGGGTACTACTGAGTGAGGAATCAGCAGAGCTGGGGATTACTACTGAGTGGGGGATCAGCAGAGCAGAGGGTTACTACTGAGTGGGGGATCAGCAGAGCAGAGGGTTACTACTGAGTGGGGGACCAGCAAAGCTGGGGGTACTACTGAGTGGGGGGTCAGCAGAGCTGGGGGTACTACTAAGCGGGAGATCAGCAGAGCTTGGGGTTACTACTGAGTGGGGCACCAGCAGATGTAACATGTAATACCGTTTGTTTTAGTGCTATTATTCTTGTAACTCAGCCACCTATGAATACATGGTATTGTTTGTATATACCTTCCTTACGTTCCAAATAAACGTTTTAAAGAGGAAGTAAACCCTGATGAGTTTACTTCCTCTTTCATTCCCTGCAAAGGTAAAGCATAATGGACTACTATGCATCGCGGCATATCGCCGTTGACGGCGGCGCGCTCAGCGCATGCGCCGTAGACAGCGGTGCCTGTCTTTCAGGTAAATATCTCCTAAACCGTGTAGGTTTAGGAGATATTTCTTGGACCTACAGGTAAGCCTTAATCTAGGTTTACCTGTAGGTCAAAGTGTGTTGTAAGGGTTTACAACCACTTTAAAAAGACTCATGCATCAGGCCATGCATCTTCCTTATCTCTTTTGCATAGAGCTGGGGGTACTACTGAGCAGGGGATCTGCTGAGCAAGGGTAATAATAAGCTGTGGATCTGCTGAACGAGGGTACCAATGCTGAACAGGGGTACTAAGGAGGTGGGGATCTGCTGAGTGGGTGTACTACTAAACCGAGGTTCTATTGGGCCCCTTTAAAACAAACACACACACAGGGCATCTGCCAAGCTTCATGAAACATAACTAAAGCATCACCAAAGCATCAACGAATCATCACAAACACAACAAAAAAGGTATGCTGAAGCAGTAGGCACGTTAATATGAGTTGAAGTCAAAGTGTGAGCCCCCCTATATATTGATGAGATTATGTACATGTATTGGATCTCTTTTAAGCTAAAAACACATTGAAAATATTCTATTTTTTTTATACAGTCCTCAACCTTCTCATCTTTTTCTCCAGGGTGATGGCCTTCACATGACGAAGAGTCCTGTCTTTCAGAAAAACGGTAATGGAAAAAACCAGACTGGAGACTTTACTGACACGCCGGCAGCCTTCCTTGGACGGTAGAAATGAGGCCACGGGCCTCGGTACTCCATAGTCAGGACGGCGATTATCAGCTTTCTGAGCTTCTTGTTGACGTTGTACTTCATGTCCCATGTGGTCCATCTCCTTCCTCCGACCCCAGGCACCAGACAGGAGAAGGATGGGCCAATACATCCATTACCTTCTACTGCTGCTACTGAGCTTTGCTCTGGACTCATCCTCCTATGGGCCAAACACCAGAGCCCAGAAGAAAGGAGACATTATTCTCGGTGGACTCTTCCCCATCCACTTCGGAGTCAACTCCAAGGACGAGATCTTACAATCAAGGCCGGAATCTCTCGAGTGCACCAGGTAGGTGGAAACTCCATCTTAACATCCCAGAAAATAAAGAATCCTAGATTAGTTAGCTATTGCAATCAGGTTGTTTGGTCTGCTTTAGATCTACCAATGACAATGTCGTATGAAAGTCTACCTAATGGAATGGATACTTTAGGTAGAGCTTTTATGACCTAGTTTTGGTAGATATACTACAGAGATTGTATACCAGGCTTTCTCAACCTTTTAACCCTAGAGGAACCCCAAAAATAATTTTCATGTCTCGAGGAACCCTTTCTAAAACCGAATCATCATGGCTCAATAGGGACAATTCTCCTTATACTGGTGGTCAATAGGAAGAATGTCCCCCCTTAAAGTGGTGTTCAGAATGCCACCATTAAAAACAGCTAAAAAGACATTTGGTGACATGCTGCTGGCTTTGCTAAGTGGTGTTGAACCGTGAACTCTGTAGACATTATCGAATAGATGGTTCATCAACCACAGCTCAAGGAACCCCTAGCAACCTCTGGAGGAACCCCAGGGTTCCACGGAACCCTGGTTGAGAATGGCTGCTGTATACTGTAACACAGCTATACTCAACTTTTTATTAACATGGATGAACCCATAAAATAAAGTGCAGGTTCAGGAAATCTTTCTAATAACTACCATATCTACAGGTCATGGTACATTAGCTTGGTGGACAGTTGGAATAATGATCAATATATTGGTGGTCAAGGAGAAGAATGCTCACTTAATTAGTGGTCAGTGGGAGGAATGCTCCTTACATTGGTGATCAGTGAGAAGAATGTTCCTTACATTGGTGATCAGTGGGAGGAATGTCGCCCCATCAGTCTTCTCAATGTTGATAGAAAGATCTTGGCGAAGATTCTTTTTTGGCGCTTGTCGTCAGTGGCAGGCGATTTGTTGTCCAGTCATCAGCACTGCTCGGTCCAAGGTAGAAGTACCTTTTCAGCGGATTTAGCTGTCCGGGAGGCTTTGGAACGATGCAGGGCTGCTGGATGGAGAAAGTACTTGCTGGCATTGGATCAGGCGAAGGCTTTTGATAGAGTCAATCACGAGTACCTGTATTTGCTACTTGGTAGATACGGCCTGCAGGGGAGGTGTATAGATTGGCTGAAGACATTATAAAAAGGGGCTGAGAGCTTCCCACTGGTTAATGGTTGGGTTGGACGGCCTTTTCAGGTTGGCTCTGGTGTGCGCCAGGGATGTCCTCTGAGCCCCCTGTTATATGTATTCGCAATCGACCCCTTCATAAGAAGGCTAGAGAGTGGATCTTTGTGCGGGGTGCCTTTGGGCATTGCTGGTGTGCCGCCTTTGAAGGTTGTGGCCTATGCTGATGATGTGTCTGTTATTGTCCCTGGAATGGAGGAGGCACAGGAGGTGGTCTCTATGATAGAGCAGTACACGGAGGCTTCTGGTTCTAAAGTCAACCATGAAAAGAGTGAAGTTTTCTGGATGGGTGAGGAGGGTGAAAGCTTCGAACTTCCGGATGCCTTACCAGAGCCCCAGCAGGAAATTAAAGTGTTGGGCATCAAATTTGATCCTGGTGACTATGGTCATCGAAATTGGGAAAGCAGGTTGGTGTGTGCCAATGCCAAAGTAGCAAGCTGGAAGAAATGGAAGCTTTCATTGAGGCTGGGTTCACACTGCTGCGGGGGGAGAACCGGATGTGATTCGCACAGCAAATCACATCCGATCTCCGTAGCGCTGCGAGTTCAGCCATACAGATAGTATGGCTGAACTCGCAGCGGTCCCGCAGCAAACTCGCACGGGACCCTTTTTTGGGTCCGCAACGGAATCGGATCGCATGGGGGTTCACACCATGCGATCCGATTCCTGTGCGAGTCGGCAGATCGCACTGCGATATGCCGACGGATCTGGGGGTGTCATTAACATAACATTGACACCCCCAGCCGCCCGCATAGGGCAGTGTGAACTGCCGGCGGGAGTAATGCGATGCGGGAAAACGCCGCGGATTCGCGGCGTTCCCGCATCGCAGCAATGTGAACCTGGCCTGAGGGAGAGGATTGACTTGATCAAAACGTACCTGGTCCCAATTTTTTTGCATGTCAGCTTCGTCTGTATCTTGCCATATCTCTCTATGCAAGGGTGTACAGCTGTTTTTTCCAACTGTTATGGGGAAGTAGGCTGAACCTGATCAAACACAATGTAACTTACCTGTCTAGGCGGGAGGGTGGCCTAGGAATGGTCAACCCAATAGTTTTCTTTTCTCTGCTGTTTTTAAAGTACAATCTTGGTAACATGCTAGCAGAGAACCCGCCGGGATGGGTGGGTATTTTTCAATCTTGTTTTAGGCCTTTTCTGAGATGCTGGGAAGATGGCGGGCCAGTCATCACGTTCTGAAAGATCGGATTTTCCGACAATTTTGTCCGACTGTGTGTATGCAACAGTTTCGGACAAGATCCGTCGGACAAAATCCGACTGACAAAATCCGACGGATTTGCTTGTCGGAATCTCCGACCGGGTGTACAAGGGCTTAGAGTCTGACATGGCAAGCTCCCGGCTTATGTTGCCCCGTGTATGAAAGTACTTTGGCAGTGGCAGGTGACAGTGGAGGATATCAAGTCCCTCCCCAGGAAGCTTCTGGAGAAGAGGATTTTGGGCTCTGCTTTCAGTGTGTCACTGGCCTTAAGGGATTGGCCAAGCTCTGTAATGAGGGAGGGGTTGCGTTTAATCAATTTAGAAAGAATCCCCTTGAAGTTTAGGGATCAAGCCTGGCTCGCTTTCCATGGAAGGCTCTATGTGAGAGGGAACTTGAAGCATCGCCCTGTGGATGATCGGGATTGTCCTAGAGAGAGTGTGTTGGTAAAGTGGAGTCTATAGACCACTTTTTGCTCCAGTGTCCCTTTAACATAGAGGTGTATAAAAGGGTGGGGAGGGCTCTAGGCATCCCCTTTTTCTATCACATGAGTTATGCGGAGTGGGTGTATGGGGAATTCCCGACTCACTGGGATTTTGATTTGGATACACTGTTTTTAGTTAGTATAGTTGTCCGTTACTTCACATGGAATGCACGGTGCCATATTACCCTGCGGAAGAAAGTCCTCTCTGTTGAGGTGGTGGTGCACGATATTCTGGGTGAGGTTGGGAAAATTTGGGGTCTTGAGAAGGGCAGGGAGCCTCGGGCAGTCTGGATAAGGGCGTGGAGGAATATCAGACCTGCCTTTGGTGAACTGCCCATCTCTGGGTGAGGAGCTCTTTTCTTTTTCTGTTTCTTTCACTCCCTTAGCTTTTGTTGGTTAGTATCTTCTTTTTGAAGAAGGGCTGCATGCATAATGGGTGCAGGATTGTTTCTTAACCTCACAAGTTTGATGTCTGGTGTAATGTTGTGAGTCGTAATAGGATTTATGTTATTGCTGTAAAGTATTTTTTTGTTTTGAGAGCAGATTTGCTATATTTATTTTCATTTATGTAAATATGTATATATTTATGTATATTTATATATTGTGATTTTATGCTTATTGATTGCAAGATTTTTAATAAAGAAAAATTGGGAAGAATGTTCCTTACATTGGTGATCAGTGAGAAGAATGCTCCTTACATTGGTGGTCAGTGGGAAGAATGTTCCTTACATTGGTGATCAGTGAGAAGAATGTTCCTTATGCCGCGTACACACGGGCGGACTGTATGGCCTACTTAGTCCGCCGAAACACATTTTAGCGGACAGTCCGCTCGTGTGTGGGCTTCAGCGGACTTTTTCAGCGTGCAGTACGGCGGACTAAGTATTTCGGAATGTTCGAAATACTGTCCGTCGTACTCGCATTTCGGCGGACAATCCGCCCGTGTGTATGCCAGTCCGCTGTACTTTTGAAATGAGCGGACTTTTCCCGCCCGGTGAAAAGTCCGCTCATTTTGAGCGGGTCTCCAGGTAGGCGGGGCCCGCGAAGGAGACGTCGCTGGCCCCGCCGCCTGGTATGGACTTAAAGGGGAACCCCAACGCCGAAAAAAATCGGCGTGGGGTCCCCCCCAAGTCCACAACAGACCCTTGTCCGAGCACGCTACCCGGCCGGCCAGGAAAGGGGGGCGAGCGAGCGCCCCCCCTCCTGAGCCGTACCAGGCCGCGTGCCCTCAACATGGGGGGGTGCCTTGGGGAAGGGGGGCCGCGTGGCCCCCCCACCCCAAAGCACCTTGTCCCCATGTTGATGAGGACAAGGGCCTCTTCCCGACAACCCTGGCCGTTGGTTGTCGGGGTCTGCGGGCGGGGGCTTATCGGAATCTGGGAGCCCCCTTTAATAAGGGGGCCCCCGGATACCGGCCCCCCACCCTATGTGAATGAGTATGGGGTACAATGTACCCCTACCCATTCACCTGTAAAATAAAAGTACCAAAAAAAACACAACACACGAGATAAAATACTTTATTGCACAGCTGCGGGGGTCTTCCGTCTTCGGGGGTCTTCTCGCCGGACTCCTCCGCTATCTTCTTGTAGCTCTTTTGCTAGCGGAGGAGTCCGGCTTTCTTCCTCCCCGCCGGCCTCTTCTCCCGACTTCGGGGGTCTTGTCCCCCTCTTCGGTTCTTCTGCCGGGCCACCGCGCCTACTTATAGCTCTTTTACAGGCGGTGGCCCGGTCTTCTGTCGCTGCCGCCGCCGCAGACCCCGACAACCAATGGCCAGGGTTGTCGGGAAGAGGCCCTTGTCCTCATCAACATGGGGACAAGGTGCTTTGGGGTGGGGGGGGCAGCGCGGCCCCCCCCTTCCCCAAGGCACCCCCCCATGTTGAGGGCACGCGGCCTGGTACGGCTCAGGAGGGGGGGCGCTCGCTCGCCCCCCTTTCCTGGCCGGCCGGGTAGCGTGCTCGGACAAGGGTCTGTTGTGGACTTGGGGGGACCCCACGCTGATTTTTTTCGGCGTTGGGGTTCCCCTTTAAGTCCATACCAGGCGGCGGGGTCAGCGACGTCTCCTTCGCGGGCCCCGCCTACCTGGAGACGCGCTCGAAATGAGCGGACTTTCCTCCGCGTGTGTGGGCGAGTCCGCTCATTTCAAAAGTAGGGCGGATAGTATGGCGGACTTAGTACGCCGTATTAGTCCGCTCAAAAAGTGGTGTGTGTGGTCAAGTCCGTTCATTCGAAAGTATGACGGACTGTCCGTCGGATTGTCTGACGGACTAAGTTGGCCAGACAGTCTGCCCGTGTGTACGCGGCTTTACATTGGTGATCAGTGGGAAGAATGTTCCTTACATTGGTGGTCAGTGAGAAGAATGTTCCTTACATTGGTGATCAGTGAGAAGAATGTTCCTTACATTGGTGATCAGTGGGAAGAATGTTCCTTACATTGGTGATCAGTGGGAAGAATGTTCCTTACATTGGTGATCAGTGAGAAGAATGTTCCTTACATTGGTGATCAGTGAGAAGAATGTCCCTTACATTGGTGATCAGTGAGAAGAATGTTCCTTACATTGGTGATCAGTGAGAAGAATGTCCCTTACATTGGTGATCAGTGGGAAGAATGTTCCTTACATTGGTGATCAGTGAGAAGAATGTCCCTTACATTGGTGATCAGTGAGAAGAATGTCCCTTACATTGGTGGTCAGTGGGAAGGAGGAGGAGGACACACCCAAGGAGCTCTCTGAGAACCGCACCTTTTTTCAAGCCTGGGCCTTGCCTGCTAGCTTGGCCCAGGAATAATGCCTGATCCTGGGGGAGGCCCTGAGATGGATCCCCCTGATGACACGGGGCCCAGTGAGGAGGAGGTGGAGGATCTGTCGGTAGGTCCGGGCCCTGGTGTGGACGCCAGCGTTTTCAGCCTTAAGGTTGTTAATCGCTTTAGGGCGATTGGGAGAGCGGAGGAGAAACTTAAAGTTTTAAGAGTGGAGCTTAAAAACTTCAAAGCCAAATACTTCCAGGCCTGGAGTAAGAATCGCACCGACATGAAGCCTGAGCTACAGGAATTAGTGGAAAAAGTAAAGCAGCAAACTTTATTGTTGGGAAAACTAAAAGAAAAAAGTGGAGCATTTAAAGAAAAGTTTGAAAACGAGAGAAGGTTTGTCAGCCAGTCCTCAGCGTGTTCAGTGGATCAGCCTCAGCATATGGATGACCCGGGTCCATCTGCCTCTGCTCCTCTCCCCCCATGTAAGGCCTTGGAGTCGCCGGCAGCAACCAGCCAGGGGGTTGAGAGTGAGAATGGCACCCTGACCTTCATCCAGCGGATGGAATCCCCCCTGAGAGGAGACAAGCTTGTAATGTCTGATAATCCATCAGAGGTCCCGGAGGATGTTCAGAAAAATCAGCCAGGGAATGAGGATGAACCTGCACCAAATCCCCTGAACATGGATGTTGCTGCACCTGCATGTGCTGAGACCTGTAGTCCCTCTATCAAGTTTGCTGTTTCACACACTGTGTCTGACACCTGCAATGTGATTGCCTCACCTGAGCCTCTCTGTGTTCCAGCAGAGCTGATTGATGCTGGTGGGGGAGGGGGTCAGAATACTGCACCATGTGCAGTGGAAGCCATGGATGTGTCAGTCCAGCCTGCACTGTCCTCTGCAGAAAGTCTTGTCCTGATGGAAGAGAACAGGCCAGCTGAAGATTCCACCAGCACAGCAGTGGGAACTGACACTGCTGGGAAGACTGCAGGACATGTGAATATACCAGCAAGTATTAACAATGACAGTCATGATAAAACAATGAATGTGGTGGGTGGTGGTGATGGTGGAGGGGTTAATACTGCTGGGAAAAACAAAGATGACATTTCTCTCTCTGCTCAGAGGAAAGACTCATCGATTGCACAGACCAAATCTGTACAATCGATATCTGCTAAAGATGTCTCAGACAGTTCAAAACACACAAATATCTCTTCTGCTGGGAGGAATATGGGGAGTTATGCGTCTGTTGTGGGGAGTCGCACCAAGGAGGGTGGGGGGAATGCTGTAAATATTGGTGGTCACAATATAGGGGGGTTTGGTGGTGGGTATAGGAGGAGGAATGTGGTTCAGTTCAAGTGGGAGGGGGAGGGGACCCCACCAGTGAGGGGGAGGGTGGCTGAGTTGATTTTGGAAATGGGGTTTAAAGCTGTGGATATTTTTGCTTTGATTTGCCCAGTGGGAAGTTATGAATTTGATTTATCTTTTGTAAAACCTGAGGGGTTGGACTTATTTTGGGAGCGACATAGGAGGTGCCAGGGCCTTCCGCAGTGGAGTGGTTTGGTGCCAAAGGTGATTTCCAGGCAACCTCTGATAAAATCGGTGACCATCCTGGTGCGCAACGAATCCATACCAGAGGCTGATTTGATAGTATGGCTACGCCGATATGGTGAGGTCCTCACTCCACTGCGGAAGGTCCTGGATGAACATGGGATATGGACAGGGGCCTGGACGGTGTCACTAAAACTGGGGGTGCTGGGCAATGTAGTCCAACATCTGCCCTGTTCAGCTTTTCTGGGAAGAGATCGGCTGACTATTTTCTACCAGGGACAGCCCAAAGTCTGCAATAAATGTGGTGAAAAGGGCCATTTTGCCTCTACCTGCACCCGTAAAAAGTGTTCACTATGCCAGGGTCTGGACCATTTGGCAAAAGATTGTACCCAAAATCTGTGCCAAAAGCTTGGCCATCCTTACAGTAAGTGTCCAGAGGCTTTACATAACCTGCCAGGATTGGAGGCTGAGCTGCAGAGGCTGGATAAGGAGGATGAGGCCGCTGTAACTGTTGTTGTCCCTCCTGCGTCTGTTCCATCTGTTGTTTTGGATTCTGTTTCCCCTGGTAATGTGGCCCCTGAGTCTGTCCCTCCTGTGTCTGTTCCATCTGTTTCAGGTTCTGTTTCCCCTGGTAATGTAGTCCCTGAGTCTGTCCCCCATGTGGTGGTCCCTATTCCTGCTGTACGTAGATCCTCCAGGCTAGCGGAAGCTGCTGGGGGGGCAGGTTTAGCGGATCTTCCTTCTCAGCCTCCAGTCCCTGTCCCACGGCAGCGCAAACGTGGTCAGGGGAGTGTGGGGGTGCTGGATGGGGGTGGGGCTGATGGAAGGGTGTCCATATCCCATGTCTCACCCTCTGTTGAGGGGGATTCGGATGATGAGGGATGGGAGAAGTTTAGGAGGAAGAAAAAGAAGAAGAGGAAGACAAATAAGGTGGTAATTTCTTCCTCAGAGTCGGACCCAGGAGGGGTTCCTCTTGGCAACACCTTCTCAGTTTTGTCAGGTGATGGGATGTCTGATTTATCTTTTTCTTTATCATCCATGGATGAGGGGGAGTCACATAGTTTGAAGAGAGCTGTTTCTGGTGATGAGAGTGTGGTAAAGGTTAAGAAACGACTACCCCAATCATCCTGATGGCAGTTCCCACTCCGATAAAGGTGGCGACCATTAATGTCGCCAGCATGAAATCTGCAAGAGCTCGTGATATTTCCTTATTTTTGCTCAGCGAGTTTGATGCCGAGATTTTATTTTTGCAAGAGACCTGGCTCAATACTTTGGCCGATGTCCATCTAGCAAAAAGGGAGTGGAGATGCGGTCCCTCCTTTTGGTCTCTTGCGGCAGAGCCCTGCAGCGGAGTTGCGGTCCTTTTTAAAACCGATATGGTAACGTGCCGGAGGGTAATTTAGGTAGAGATTGGGAGATGCATGGTCTTGGACGTCTCTGTTAGGGGGCAGGACCTGCGTTTGATCAATATCTATGGACCGCAGTCAAGATGGGGCAGGAAATGCCTCCTCAAAGAGATCAAGCCCTTCCTTTTTACATCCCAGCAGGTTGTCTTTGGAGGTGATTTTAACACCATAATTAGGCCTGAAGACAGGAGAGGCTCCATTGACAGGCTGGCGTACGATAGCGTTTTTCTTAGAGATATGGTGAGACAAGCAGGCCTGGTAGATGTGCATATTAAGCACTGCCCTGGCAGCACGGGATTCACATTTCAGAGAGGGAATAGTCAGAGTAGGATAGATAGGTTTTTTTTAAAGGAGAACTCTGCTTTCTCGGCTCCTGAGTTGAGGGCGGTGGAGTTCTCTGACCACTGTATGCTGTCTGTGACTCTGAATGCCTCGGACACTCCACCCAGGGGAAGGGGTACCTGGAAACTGAATTCGGCTCTCCTGGAAGACGTAGAGGTAAGACAATCCTTTGAAGATTTTTTTCAGGCACAGGTTTCTATTCTGGACTTTTGCAGCACTAAGTCAGAGTGGTGGGAGCTTGTGAAACAAAGGGCGATTGGACTTTTCAAGGCCATAAGTAAGAAGAAGCAGCTTGGTATGTACATTGCCTACCAGCATTTGCAGAGGAAGCTTGATCGTCTTGTCTCGTATAGAGGAGATCCAGGGGAGATCTCTGAGGTGAAGTTTCTTCTTAGAAAGTGTCAATACGACCGGCATGCCTCCTTGGTTCTGGAGAGGGATTATGGAAAATATCACTCGCCTGATCCTTACCAGAACTGTAAGCAAGGCATAGCAGTTAAGACGGTCATAGGCCTGAGGGATAGTACGGGTTCCCTGGTGAAGTCCAGATCAGGGATCCTGGAGATCTTCAGATCATATTATGCAGATCTTCTAGGAAGAAAGGACCTTTGTCGGGACAAGATGGAAAGCTTTCTGGATTCTACTCCAGGATTGGGAAATGGTACATTGCCTTTGATGGATTTGACAGAACCAATTTTAGTGGATGAGGTAGTCCATGCTATAGAGAAGCTGGCTACCAAAAAATCGCCTGGGCCAGATGGGTTGACAGCTGAATTCTACAAGTGTTTTAAGTCCATTCTGGCTCCCTTTTTAGCAGAGGTTTATAACAGCTGTCTAGAAGAGGGTTCGCTCCCTCCCTCCATGAGGCAATCCGCTGTGATTCTTCTGTCAAAAGGTAAAGACCCCTCAATGATTGAGAACTGGCGCCCCATCAGTCTTCTCAATATTGATAGAAAGATCTTGGCGAAGATTCTTTTTTGGCGCTTGTCGTCAGTGGCAGGCGATTTGTTGTCCAGTCATCAGCACTGCTCGGTCCAAGGTAGAAGTACCTTTTCAGCGGTTTTAGCTGTCCGGGAGGCTTTGGAACGATGCAGGGCTGCTGGATGGAGAAAGTACTTGCTGGCATTGGATCAGGCGAAGGCTTTTGATAGAGTCAATCACGAGTACCTGTATTTGCTACTTGGTAGATACGGCCTGCAGGGGAGGTTTATAGATTGGCTGAAGACATTATATAAAGGGGCTGAGAGCTTCCCACTGGTTAATGGTTGGGTTGGACGGCCTTTTGAGGTTGGCTCTGGTGTGCGCCAGGGATGTCCTCTGAGCCCCCTGTTATATGTATTCGCAATCGACCCCTTCATAAGAAGGCTAGAGTGTGGATCTTTGTGCGGGGTGCCTTTGGGCATTGCTGGTGTGCCACCTTTGAAGGTCGTGGCCTATGCCGATGATGTGTCTGTTATTGTCTCTGGAACGGAGGAGGCGCAGGAGGTGGTCTCTATGATAGAGCAGTACACGGAGGCTTCTGTTTCTAAAGTCAACCATGAAAAGAGTGAAGTTTTCTGGATGGGTGAGGAAGGTGAAAGCTTCGAACTTCCGGATGCCTTCCCAGAGCCCCAGCAGGAAATTAAAGTGTTGGGCATCAAATTTGGTCCTGGTGACTATGGTCATCGAAATTGGGAAAGCAGGTTGGTGTGTGCCAATGCCAAAGTAGCAAGCTGGAAGAAATGGAAGCTTTCATTGAGGGAGAGGGTTGACTTGATCAAAACGTACCTGGTCCCAATTTTTTTATATGTCAGCTTCGTCTGTATCTTGCCAGTATCTCTCTATGCAAGGGTGCACAGCTGCTTTTTCCAACTGTTATGGGGAAGTAGGCTGAACCTGATCAAACGCAATGTAACTTACCTGTCTAGGCGGGAGGGTGGCCTAGGAATGATCAACCCAATAGTTTTCTTTTCTCTGCTGTTTTTAAAGTACAATCTTGGTAACATGCTAGCAGAGAACCCGCCGGGATGGGTGGGTATTTTTCAATCTTGTTTTAGGCCTTTTCTGCGATCCTGGGAAGATGGCGGGCCAGTGAAAAGTCTGAGAGTCCGACATGGCAAGCTCCCGGCTTATGTTGCCCCGTGTCTGAAAATACTTCGGCAGTGGCAGGTGACAGTGGAGGATATCAAGTCCCTCCCCAGGAAGCTTCTGGAGAAGAGGATTTTGGGCTCTGCTTTCAGTGTGTCACTGGCCTTAAGGGATTGCCCAGGCTCTGTAATGAGGGAAGGGTTGCGTTTAATCAATTTAGAAAGAATCCCCTTGAAGTTTAGGGATCAAGCCTGGCTCGCCTTCCATGGAAGGCTCTATGTGAGAGGGAACTTGAAGCATCGCCCTGTGGATGATCGGGATTGTCCTAGAGCGGAGTGTGTTGGTAAAGTGGAGTCTATGGACCACTTTTTGCTCCAGTGTCCCTTTAACATAGAGGTGTATAAAAGGGTGGGGAGGGCTCTAGGCATCCCCTTTTTCTATCGCATGAGTTATGCGGAGTGGGTGTATGGGGCATTCCCGACTCACTGGGATTTTGATTTGGATACACTGTTTTTAGTTAGTATAGTTGTCCGTTACTTCACATGGAATGCACGGTGCCAGATTACCCTGCGGAAGAAAGTCCTCTCTGTTGAGGTGGTGGTGCACGATATTCTGGGTGAGGTTGGGAAAATTTGGGGTCTTGAGAAGGGCAGGGAGCCTCGGGCAGTCTGGATAAGGGCGTGGAGGAATATCAGACCTGCCTTTGGTGAACTGCCCATCTCTGGGTGAGGAGCTCTTTTCTTTTTCTGTTTCTTTCACTCCCTTAGCTTTTGTTGGTTAGTATCTTCTTTTTGAAGAAGGGCTGCATGCATAATGGGTGCGGGTTTGTTTCTTAACCTCACAAGTTTGATGTCTGGTGTAATGGTGTGAGTTGTAATAGGATTTATGTTATTGCTGTAAAGTATTTTTTTGTTTTGAGAGCAGATTTGCTATATTTATTTTCATTTATGTAAATATGTATATATTTATGTATATTTATATATAGTGATTTTATGCTTATTGATTGCAAGACTTTTAATAAAGATAAATTGGGAAGAATGTTCCTTACATTGGTGATCAGTGAGAAGAATGTTCCTTACATTGGTGATCAGTGGGAAGAATGTTCCTTACATTGATGATCAGTGAGAAGAATGTTCCTTACATTGATGATCAGTGGGAAGAATGTTCCTTACATTGGTGATCAGTGAGAAGAATGTTCCTTACATTGGTGATCAGTGGGAAGAATGTTCCTTACATTGGTGATCAGTGGGAAGAATGTCCCTTACATTGGTGATCAGTGAGAAGAATGTTCCTTACATTGGTGATCAGTGAGAAGAATGTTCCTTACATTGGTGATCAGTGAGAAGAATGTTCCTTACATTGGTGATCAGTGAGAAGAATGTTCCTTACATTGGTGATCAGTGAGAAGAATGTTCCTTACATTGGTGATCAGTGAGAAGAATGTTCCTTACATTGGTGATCAGTGAGAAGAATGCTCCTTACATTGGTGATCAGTGGGAAGAATGTCCCTTACATTGGTGATCAGTGAGAAGAATGTTCCTTACATTGGTGATCAGTGCGAAGAATGTTCCTTACATTGGTGATCAGTGAGAAGAATGTTCCTTACATTGGTGATCAGTGAGAAGAATGTTCCTTACATTGGTGATCGGTGGGAAGAATGTTCCTTACATTGGTGATCGGTGGGAAGAATGTTCCTTACATTGGTGATCGGTGGGAAGAATGTTCCTTACATTGGTGATCGGTGAGAAGAATGTTTCTTACATTGGTGATCGGTGAGAAGAATGTTCCTTACATTGGTGATCAGTGAGAAGAATGTTCCTTACATTGGTGATCAGTGAGAAGAATGCTCCTTACATTGGTGATCAGTGGGAAGAATGTCCCTTACATTGGTGATCAGTGAGAAGAATGTTCCTTACATTGGTGATCAGTGCGAAGAATGTTCCTTACATTGGTGATCAGTGAGAAGAATGTTCCTTACATTGGTGATCAGTGAGAAGAATGTTCCTTACATTGGTGATCAGTGAGAAGAATGTTCCTTACATTGGTGATCAGTGAGAAGAATGTTCCTTACATTGGTGATCAGTGAGAAGAATGTTCCTTACATTGGTGATCAGTGAGAAGAATGTTCCTTACATTGGTGATCAGTGGGAAGAATGTTCCTTACATTGGTGATCAGTGGGAAGAATGTTCCTTACATTGGTGATCAGTGGGAAGAATGTTCCTTACATTGGTGATCAGTGAGAAGAATGTTCCTTACATTGGTGATCAGTGAGAAGAATGTTCCTTACATTGGTGATCAGTGGGAAGAATGTTCCTTACATTGGTGATCAGTGAGAAGAATGTTCCTTACATTGGTGATCAGTGGGAAGAATGCTCCTTACATTGGTGATCAGTGAGAAGAATGATCCTTACATTGGTGATCAGTGAGAAGAATGTTCCTTACATTGGTGATCAGTGGGAAGAATGTTCCTTACATTGGTGATCAGTGGGAAGAATGCTGCCCTTACAGTTAGCTGTAAAGATTATTGGTATTACTTATTATTGGTGTTACTTATCTGAGAGTCAGAAATGTCTCATTGCTCAAGGAACAGTATAAAATAGGGGATTGGGACAAAGAGATGTCACCGGAAAGACGACAAAAAAGAGGAGGGTCAACCACGGTTAATTTTAGCAAAGATATGAAAGACTGTATTGATATAACTTCAATAATCAAAACGGGTCGACGAGAAAGGTCAGATGGTCGTATCAAGTGAACCACACTCCTACAATGTACCAACTTAATTATATAAAATAATAACACTGTAGAAAATTGACAACATTGTCATTAAAAGACACCAAGCTCAGGAAACCCCCCGCAATCTCCGTTCCCCAGGATCCTAGATCCAGGGTAGGACTTTAAATAGCCGTGCTTTACTAAAATAAACCGTGGTTGACTCTCCTCATTTTTGCCTTTCTGGTGACATCTCTTTGTCCCAATCCCCTATTTTTATACAGTTTATTGTTGGTACTTGAGGAGGTATCCTATCTGAACATAGGACGAATCGGTGATAGCTTGAAAATAACCATTAATGTTGTGATTGGATTCAGAGATTTTTAATGTGCTTTAATCTTTGCTCAAAGGACCCCTACCTCAGCATTCTATGGATTCTAGTTTTAAAAAAAAAACCTGCTGTAGGATGTGTGATCAGCTACAAATGTCTCTAAATCCCAGGAACGTGTAGCATTTATCCCCCCCAGAAGCCACTGGATATGATGGGTTCCATGTTCTTCCACAACTCTTCAAGCTGCTCTGTCCCCACTGACACACCTGGTTGTAAGCTGGAGGCGGCTCACACCTGTGCAACTTAAGCGTTAGTAGGTTACCACTAATACAGTGCGCAGAAAATATGCCACGAGCAAATGGATGGTAGACTAAAAGGATGTAACATGGCAATGTAGTTAAACAATACATGGATCAACAAGCATGCAATGGGTTTAAATATGCTGTACTGGTGTATGTGAAGGCTGACCCATAAGATGGCGATCAGCTGAACTGTAAAGGTATAGGCATTACCTCACCCTAAAAAAAAAAAAATGTCCTCGTGTGTGCACTGTAGTGATACCTGGCGTCTAGTGTGAAATATTAAGCTGGCAGATGTTCTTCTGTGAGGTAGTGCAAATGAAGCTGGTCCCTTTAATGAGATACAATGGATGGCCGATGGACTGCTAGGTAAGGAGCAGTCTCTATTGGCATTCACTGTGTGCAGCAAAGGATTAAGCTAGGTAGTTCTGCTCACCACTTCCAGCATACAACAGGCCTGGTCCCATACATTTGGTGGTCAGTTGTTCCAGAAGCATCAGTCCTCACGATCAGGTCCCTCCAATCAAGTCCTCGTGATCATGTCCTCACATACGGCAATGGGTCTGCCCAACTCTGGTCCCAAGACTCAGTGACTCTCTGTGGCTCAGTATCTCAGTTGATCTCTATGGTGGGCACTAGCAGGTCCAACTGAAGGTCTGAACACTCTGCTTCCCCCTGGCCAAAGACCCCGACCTCTCTAGAATTGCCCAGGAAAAGTCTTCTCCCCCTCTGTTGTGCAGAGCCTTGTGCCCCTCGTAATCCACAGCACATTTATCTCCATTGGACTTGCACTGTCCTGAGCTCCTTCTGAACTACATATCCTGGCCATAGCTGCTCTGTCCTCAGGGCCACAGCAGGCGAAAAGGGGGAGAAGCAGGCAAAGGAACACAGTCGGCTCCTCAGTCATCGGAGGAAAAGGGAGAGTGGTACCCAGATGGGGGGCACCCAGCTACACCCAAAAATGTAATATAGGGAAGGGAATATCACCGCTCCAGGTAGGTTACCCAAAAGTAAAACCTCTCCTCCAGTTTAGAAGACTGACACACCGCAACAATGATCGCCGCAATGTGCGCCCCTGGGGGCGCGCAGCGGCTTAATATCCTGATCACATCATATGACGTCCGGTCAGGATATTGAAACCACTTTGCCGCCATCATTCTGCTATATAGCGGGCGGCAAGTGGTTAAAGAAAGGATTGTATTATGTTTTAGCGGATCAGAATCTTTGAGCATCATGCACCAGCATTGATGTATGGGTGGAAGGCGTATTGGTCATCTCCCTCGTTGCATATGTTGGTGCCTATGAGTTTTATTACACACTGCATTATTTTATATTATTATGTCATGTTTTGTTTATTGTACCTGGTGTAACTCTTTCTAGATTCTTTATCTCCTCATATTTTGATATGTAGAATCCCCAGTAGTATATATATATATATATATATATATATATATATATATATATATATATATATATATATATATATGTTTGTATATGTAGCACTTAGCTATGACTAAGCACTGGATTCAGTGTGAAACGCGTCTGCTGCTGTGCAGTTAGTCTGTACCCACCTATGATGCCTTGATATCTATTGTTATATAAATAAAGGTGCATTTTTTTGGAGTGCACCTATCCAGCTATTTATTTTCTCTATTACCTCTGTTGCAAACAGAGCCAGCACCCTGCTTGATTGTGGAGACAGCTGATTCTAGGAGAGGTAATTACTTTGGAGCGGTGAACTCCAATTACTGCATACTTCCCAACTTTCCTATACGGAAAAGGACACATTACTACATAAAGTATGCACGCAAACAGGACTACCAATAGAAACCACGGGGCCTTGTACCGTTTACCTAACAGGTCCCCCTTATCTCCAGTGTTATCCCATACACCCCCCACTGCAACCCATTACACTTCACTCTGCACCCCCACTACCCCAACACTCTGTATCCCCTGCATAACGTGGACTCTGCACTACTTGTATCCCCAGTACTTCAACACTGTGCACCCCTGCATCTCTCACTAGCCTACATTGTGCACTCTCTGCATCCCCCAGTATCTTACATTATGTACCCCCTGCATTCCTCACTAGCACACATTATGTACTCTGTGCATCCCCAGTATCTCACATTCTGCACCCCCTAGTACCCCACATTCTGCACCCCAGCATCCCACACATTCTGTACCTCCTGAATCCCATATATTCTGTACACCTCACTTCACCCCCTAGTTCCCCCACTACTCACCCTGTGCCCCTGTCCCCTCACCCCACACTCTGTATCCCCTGCATCACCTGGAGTCCCCAGTACTTCAACACTCTGAATCCCTCACCAGTCCACATTGTGCATTCTCTGTATCCCCCCGTATCTCACATTCTGCACCCCCTTCATCCCACATATTCTGTGCACCTCACTAAACCACCTTCCCACACCACTACTCACCCTGTGCCCCTGCCCCCTCATTCCACACTTGTGTTATCACACTCTTTATCCCCTGTTACCCCACACTCCGTACCACCTGCATCCCCCCCCCTTTTTTTTTTTTTTTTTACTTAACAACGCTTTTTATTGAAATAAGGTGCATACATTTAGAACACAGCGTACAATATGTCAATACACATTGAAGGAGTTTACAGCAGGTTACAGGAATATTATATCCTACAAAACTATCAACATTTATCATCGGCAAGCATACTTAATGTTATTGCCCACTTATCGGTTAATGCAACATACGACATTCTATCGTCGGGGTCATTCAGCCTGTAATGTTAAGTCTAGTCGGCTTCTACGTGCATGTGTCTGAGTCGTCCAGCCATCGGTCCCATACTTTATTGTATTTGATCGGGCACTCTCTCTCAATGTAAATACACTTTTTATATGGCAGGGTCAGATTGATGTCCGCCTTCCACTCTGCTAATGTTGGGGGTGTAGGTCTCATTCATTTCCTGGCAATAAGTTTTCTCGCTGAGAACAGAGTTTCCTGCAGAAATGTTTTAGTGTGTCTGTCAGGCACATCTGGATAGATGCCCAAAAGGAATTGCTTGGGGTCCAAGCCCATATGCGTACTCATGCTATCATGTAGAAAATGCACTACTTGTTCCCAGACAGGGAAGGGCATGACCATATAAGGTGGAAGAAGGCGCCCGAGGGACCGCCCTGCACATTGGACAGTTGGGTGGAAATTCCTTCTTATATCTCACTACTCTAAGCCCTGTACACACGGTCGAAGATTCCGACGAAATGTGTCCGATCGGACCGTTTTGTCGGATAATCCGACTGTGTGTGGTCTCCATCGGACTGTTACCGTCGGAGTATCCGACGGACCAAGTTTTCCAACTTGTCCGTAAAATTTGCCGACAAAATGCTCCAATCGGACATACTCCGATCATGTGTAGCCTACTCCGACGGACAAAGTGCCACGCATGCTCAGATCAAATTCCTAGACCAAAGCTATTGGCTACTAGCCTAAACGTAGTCCTGTGGTAACGAAATAACGTCATCACGTTATGAACAATCGGATTTTCTGACAACTTTGTCCGACCGTGTGTATGCAACAGTTTCAGACAAAATCCATTCGACAAAATCCAACGGATTTGGTTGTCAGAATGTCCGACCGTGTGTACAAGGGCTTAGAGGGGTGAGGTAAGCTCTATGTAGTATATAGATTTGGGATAATCTATCCGATAGCCTGGGGGAAACCTCTCTGCATGTCTCAAGTGCCTCCTCCCACTCTCCATCTTCCATGGGACTTAGATCTCTTTCCCATCATGGCTTTGGGGCGTATGCGATCTTGCTAGATGTTGGGGTGGATAGCATGACATAGTAAGATGAAATGAGGCCCTTGGGGTCGGTGCTTCTAGCTATGGACATAATAGGGTTAGGGGTGGGTTGCGGGTAGACTTCTCGTGGAAATTGTGCATGGGCCGCGTGTCTGACCTGTAGATATTGAAAATGCATATTGTTTTGTAACGCAAACTCCTCCTGTAATTGATTAAAGGGCTTGGGGGTACCACTAGAAAATAGATGTTGCAGATAGTACAAGTCTTGCATACTCCATAGCTCTTGTCCCTGGATATTAAGGAATTCTTTCATATGTTTGTTGTTCCATATTGGTGTATAATCATTATAAGTAGAGGTCCCTAATTTGCTGGAAGCTATATCCCATATGCGCCACTTTTGTTGGAGGATGGGTGCAATTTCAATATCCGAGCCGGTGATGCCTGACCCCTTGGTAAGAGCATATAGTGGGTCACCCGTTTGTTGAGCCAACTTGGGACAAATCAAAGTTATAAAGCGAGCTCCATCAGTTTTATCCAGGTGGAAAAACTGGGAAAGCTGTCCTGCAATATACTAGTGGTTGAAGTCTGGAAATGCTGTGCCCCCTCCTGTCTGTTGGGTTCTTGAGCGCTTGCCAGGAGAATTTGTGCCTATTTCTACCCCAAACAAAGGGACCTAGAAGGGCTTCTAGCGTTTTGAAATATTTTAGTGGAAGGTATATAGGAGAATGCCAGAGGACATATAACACCTTGGGTAGTAGGATCATCTTTATAAGGTTAATGCGTCCCCATACTCCCAGAGGCAGATGGGTCCATGCATGAAGTTTATTTTTAATCATGGAAAAAAGGGGTTCGATATTTAGGGCAATATAATCTTTTGGGACTGTGGATATGTATAACCCTAGGTATTTAATTGTCGTGACTCTCTGTAGGGGGAGAGTGGTTTGGGATTCTGAGGGGAGGAAACTATCTAACGGCAATATCTGGGACTTGCTCCAGTTTATCTTTAAGCCTGAGAATGCCCCAAATCTCTCAATAATCAGCAGTGCTTTATTTAGGGAGGAGTCCGAGTCTGAGAGGTACAGTAACGTATCATCCGCATAAAGACTGATTTTCTCGGTGATATGCCCCACTCTCCGATTTCAGGGTCTGCTCTAACGGCCACGGCCAGGGGCTCTGCAGCTAGAGCATATAGGAGTGGGGACAACGGAACCTGAATCCCCTTTTACCTGCACTCTGTATCCTCCATTTCTACTCAGTTTGTGCCCCCTCTACACCTGCACCCTCTACGTTGTTTTTCAACACAGTGCCCTCACTAGAAGTATTTGGGGTGAAGTCTCACCTGGAGGCCTTTTCTGCACCGGTGCCCTGCGCTCTTGTGCACAGCTCACAGTTCTGAACTTCCCATGTGCCAAACTTTACCTGGGCACATAGGCAGTGGGCTCCATCAGGTTCGGCAGAGGGGCCTGGTATGGGAGGGCTGCCTGTACCCCTCATCAGTGGCCCTATACGCAAAGGACGTGCCCCTGTTACATGGACCATGAAGAATTAAAAAATCTCTCCTAAACCCACAGGTATTTCTTTCAGCGCTACTCTTCCTTTATCTTGGCTTTCCAAAAAATAAAGTCTAATAATCAAAAGGTTAGATAAAAAAGGTTTAGTGTAGCAAAATACATATAATAGTTTAATAATACATTTTTCTATAGGGGTCTTTACACAAGACCAAAAAGGGGGACAATGAAAGGTGAAAGAGGATCAAAGGGATTTGGCTGCAAAAGAAGGACGAAGATGCTACAGCTCTTGTGATGGGTTGAGGTCAGCAGGAGAAAGAAGTGCGAGGTGAAGGGACCCTAGAAGTCAACACATGTTTTTGCCATGCGGGATAAGGCAACAGGCTCGCTGTTGGATCCCTCAGTGGAGAAAACTAAAACTAAAAACACAGGGACAGGATATCAATGCCATGGAGATAAGTCCCTTGTGAAGACCAAAACCAGAATCCCAGAACTGCTAACATCCCCTGTGATTCTCTGTACCTGCAGACAGAGAGTCAGGCTGTTGGCAGTCATTCAACATAATTCTGACCTGTGAAGGACCCTACAGACGGATATTTACAAGACCCTTTCCTGATCTCCGCACAGACAGGATGGGCCACTTTACAGTAAGAAATCCATGTGAGAGGTCACTGATATTTTGCTCTAGTTAAATACAGTTCCCAGACATGAAATAATGGCTGGTAAATCCCAATAAGATGGTACAGAAATTGTGTGACTGTAAAGTGTGTGGTCGGGTTTAAGGTGATACGTGTGGCCAGCTAAATGCAACCAACAGGCTTTATCCCACAATTAGATTGTACAATCTTTGCAGATTTACCAAAACCATTTAATGTTGGGGTCCATGTAACCAGTCTGTTTATTTTATATCCAGCCAGGCAGGTGCTATTATTGGGGCCAATAATGGTCTTCTTAAGACTTGGGTTTTATTTAGAGGACACATGTTCCTTGGCAGCCTCCAAGCATAGGCTGAAATATTGTATAGAGCCACATCCACCACGAACTCAAGAATGAGCATCACAACAAGTCAAAATTCACTTACCCTAGAGCAGTGATGGTGAACCTTGGCACCCCAGATGTTTTGGAACTACATTTCCCATGATGCTCAACTACACTGCAGAGTGCAAGAGCATCATGGGAAATGTAGTTCCAAAACATATGGGGTGCCAAGGTTCGCCATCACTGCCCTAGAGGGTTTAGGGCACACTTGGCCTTGAAAGTCCTTTGTCTAACATTGAGAGCCCCTAGTGGGGGCTTTGGGAGCTGCTCATGTTACATCTCAAACGTTGTGGCACATTCACACGTCATTCAACCTGCTGCATGTCTTTTCGTCATTCAACTTGCTGCAGGCAGTTTGGTTGTTGCGTCCATTAATGCAAGTAAATTCTATAAGGACCCCTTTAAAGAAGAAGTCTCACTGCTCACATGTGTTATTTATCCTCCCCTCTGTTTTGATGATGTAGTCCCAAGACAGGGTGATTGACAGCATGGCCCCACCACCACCACCACTAGGGATGAGCCGAACACCCCCCGGTTCGGTTCGCACCAGAACTTGCGAACCACCCCCGCGTTCGGCACGAACGTTAGAACCCCATTGAAGTCTATGGGACTCGAACGTTCGAATTGGAAAGTGCTAATTTTAACGGCTAATATGCAAGATAGTGTGCTAAAAAGGGTTTGGCGATCTGCCTCCTGCCTCAGGGGACATGGGTCACTGCAAAAAAAAGTTTTAAAAACTACCGTTGTGGCGGGAGCACTGATTTTAATGACGATTAAAGTGAAAAAAAAAAAGTGAAATATTCCTTTAAATATGGTGCCTGGGGGGTGTCTATAGTATGCCTGTGAAGTGCCACGTGTTTCCCGTGTTTGGAACAGTCCCTGCACAAAATGACATTAAACGGAAATAACACCATTTAAAACTGCTTGCGGTTTTAATGTTATATCTGGTTCCTGCAATATGGTTGAAAATCATTCAGAAAAATGGCATGGGTATCCCTCCCTGCCCATTACCAGCCTATTTGGGTCTTGTACGCATATTAAGGGGAACCCCGTACCCATATTAAAAAAAGGAAATGCGTGTGGCCCCCAGGCCCTATATACTCAGAACAGCAGTATACAGGCGGTGCAAACAAGACAGGGACTGTGTAGGTTTGTTGTGTTAAGTTGAATCTGTTTGTCATTTTCAACTGGTACATTTTTAAAGTGTAGCTCCAGTCAAAAAAACTATTTTTAAGCTTTTTGGAAAACATAGGGAAGGATTATCACCCCTGTATAATTTGTTTTGTCGTCCATCTTTTTTCATCTCACTTGCTGTTGTCTCCTTCCGTTTGCAAGTAGGAGATGTTTGTAAATTGGATGTTTGAAAGTAGGGGCCTGCCCTATATGCTCTGCAGAAATGGCGGAACAAGGTGTTGGTTTTGCAACAACATTGTAAGCCTTCAAAGTGACTCTTGGTGGCCGCTGGAGCGCCCTGCTGTGAACGATTATATCAAGAATTGTAATTACATGCCATTGTTGATCCGTGGTAGAAAAATTGACCTTTGGTGGTTGTGGTGCTGGTGCCACAACACTATAAGTCCTCACAGTTACTCTGGGTGGGCACAGGAAGGGGCCCTCCTGTGAAATATTATATCAAGAATTGTAATTACATGTCCCTGTTAAACAGGGGCAGAAAAATTGGGCCTTAGGCACTGGTGCCATCACACTGCAACCTCTGCCATACACTCTAGTTTTTTTGCAGGAATTAGCCCTGCTGCAAAGCATTGCATCAAAAATTGTACTTAAACGCCCCTGTTAAACAGGGGCAGAAAAATTGGGCCTTAGGCACTGGTGCCATCACACTGCAACCTCTGCCATACACTCTAGTTTTATTGCAGGAATTAGCCCTGCTGCAAAGCATTGCATCAAAAATTGTACTTAAACGCCCCTGTTAAACAGGGGCAGAAAAATTGGGCCTCAGGCACTGGTGCCATCACACTGCAACCTCTGCCATACACTCTAGTTTTATTGCAGGAATTAGCCCTGCTGCAAAGCATTGCATCAAAAATTGTACTTAAACACCCCTGTTGAACAGGGGCAGAAAAATTGGGCCTTAGGCACTGGTGCCATCACACTGCAACCTCTGCCATACACTCTAGTTTTTTTGCAGGAATTAGCCCTGCTGCAAAGCATTGCATCAAAAATTGTACTTAAACGCCCCTGTTAAACAGGGGCAGAAAAAGTGGGCTGCTGGCATCACCCAGAACCAAAAATGTTCTTCCAACATATCAGCGGAGGAGGAAGAGGATAGACAATCAACATAACAGGACAGTCACTCAGCATCAGCATAGGCAGTCTTGAAGGGATGTGGTATTTCAAAAAAAATTATTCGGTTACATCAGCTTCAGGTGCTTGGTAGCTGTGGGTGATCCAAGACTGATTCATCTTGATGAAGGTCAGTCGATCAACTGATTCGGTGGACAGGCGCACCCTGTGATCGGTAACGAAGCCACCAGCAGCACTGAAGGTGCGTTCCGAAAGAACGCTGGATGCAGGACAGGCCAGTAGCTCAATTGCATACTGTGCAAGCTCTGGCCAGTGATCCATCCTCAAGACCCAGTAAGCCAGAGGATTTTCAGTGGGAAAGGTGTCCAAGTCTGACCTTGCCCCTAGGTATTCCTGCACCATGTAAATTAGACGCTGGCGATGGGTGCTGGAACCAATCATACCTTGGGGCTGCGGACTAAAAAATTGTCTGAACGCATCAGTCAGACGGCCACCTTCTCCACCGCTCCTTCTGACTGATGCCTCAGCAACACGTTGTCCAGGACCAGGAGTTTGTGATCTCCCAGTCTCTGGGAACGCGTTGCACAGAGCTTTCTGCAAGGCCTCCCGGAGATGTCTCATCCTCTGCTCCCTCTGCGATGGCAAGATAAGGTCGGCAACCTTACCCTTGTACCGTGGATCAAGGAGAGTGGCCAGCCAGTAATGGTCCCTCTCCTTGATCCGAAGAATACGAGGATCCTTCCGCAGGCTTTGCAGGATCAGGGAGGCCATGCAGCGTAGGTTAGCTGAGGCATTCGGTCCGGAGTCCTCTGGGTCACTAAGGACAACATGATCCGCAGCTACCTCCTCCCAGCCACGTACAAGTCCACGTGTTTCTTGGGACTGTAAATCATCCCTATAAGACTGCTGCTGCTGATGCTGAGTGCCAGCCTCCACCTCCATGCTGACACAATCATCCTCCTCCTCCTCTTCCTCCTCCTCACCCTCTTCCTGTGTGATGGGTGGCACAGCAGGAACACTGTCTGGATAAAGGGGGCCTTGAGAGGCAAGGAAGTCCTCCTCTTCCTGCCTCTGTTCTGCCTCAAGTGCCCTGTCCATTATTCCACGCAGCGTATGCTCCAAGAGGTGGACAAGAGGTATAGTGTCACTGATGCATGCACTGTCACTGCTCACCATCCTTGTGGCCTCCTCAAACGGTGACAGGACAGTGCATGCATCCCTGATCATGCCCCACTGGCGTGGTGAGAAAAAACCAAGCTCTCCTGACCCTGTCCTGGTGCCGTAGTCGCACAGGTACTCATTGATGGCCCTCTGCTGCGTGTGCAGCCGCTGCAGCATGGCCAATGTTGAGTTCCATCTGGTGGGCATGTCACATATAAGGCGGTTCTTGGGCAGGTTCAACTCCTTTTGGAGCTCAGCCAGCCGAGCACAGGCATTAAATGATCGGCGGAAATGCACACAGACTCTCCTGGCCTGTTTCAGGACATCCTGTAAGCCAGGGTACCTGCCCAAGAACCGCTGCACCACCAGGTTAAGGACGTGAGCTACACAGGGCACATGGGTCAGTTGTCCCTGTCGGAGGGCGGAGAGGAGGTTGGTGCCATTGTCGCAAACCACCATTCCTGGCTTAAGCTGGCGTGGCGTCAACCACCTCTCGGCCTGCCCCTGCAGAGCTGATAAAACATCCGCCCCAGTGTGGCTCCTGTCCCCCAAACAAACCAGCGCAAGCACGGCATGGCATCGTTTTGCCTGCGTACTTGCGTAGCCCCTGCAACGCCTACGGAGCACCGCTGGTTCTGAGGACAGAGCACTGGAAGAGGCTGTGGAGGAAGAAGAAGAGGAGGGGGTGGAGGAGAGAGGTGTGTCACAACCAATAGTAGCATTTTGGAGGCGTGGTGGCGGAACAACCTCCAATACTACTGCACCTTGTCCTGCATCCTTCCCAGCAGCCAGAAGAGTGACCCAATGGGCCGTGAAAGACAGGTAACGTCCCTGTCCATGCCTGCTGGACCATGAGTCAGCGGTAATATGCACCTTACCGCTGACCGCCCTGTCCAGCGAGGCAAGGACATTGCCTTCCACATGCCGGTAGAGAGCCGGAATTGCCTTCCGTGAGAAAAAGTGGCGTTTGGGGACCTGCCACTGAGGAACCGCACATTGTACAAACTCACGGAAGGGGGCCGAATCTACCAACTGAAAAGGCAGCAGTTGAAGTGCTAGCAATTTAGCCAAGCTAGCATTCAACCGCTGGGCATGTGGATGGCTGGGAGTAAATTTCTTCCGCCGGTCCAGCAGCTGGGGCAGGGACATTTGTCTGCTATAATCGGACGTGGATGTACCACTAGCAGAGTTCCCGGAAGCACTTGGCTGTGACACACCTAATTCTACACCTTCATTCCTCTCAGAGCAGGTTTCAGAGAGGACTGAAGGTCTAGTGGGGTTGGAGATGCCAGCTGATGAGGAGCAAGAAGAGGTCCGCTTTGTTCTTTGGTGTGGGTCTTTGAGGTATGCTTGCCAACGAGCTGCATGGCAGGTCAACATATGTCTGGTCAAGCATGTGGTGCCCAAGCGGCTGATGTTTTGGCCACGTGAGATACGCTTGAGACATATGTTGCAAATAGCAGCGGTGCGATCTGATGCACTCGTCTCAAAAAAGGCCCACACCAAAGAACTTTTAGAATAACGCGCAGAGGAAGCGCTCTGCGCAGAGGAAGCGCTCTGCACAGAGGAAGCGCTCTGCGCAGGCGGAGCTCTGCGGTGTGATTCAGTCGGTGTGCTGCCCCTAAGCTGGCCCCCGGAGGGCATCCTGCCTCGTTGGACATGTGCCTCCTCCTCCTCCTCCTCCTCCTCCTCCTCCCTCCTTCCAGGCACCCACGTGGAGTCAGTGCCCTCATCATCCCCTCCCTCTTCATCGCTGTAGCAAACCTGGCAGTATGCTGCAGCTTGTGGAACATTACTGCCAGATTGCTGTCCTTCTTGAGCATCCCCTCTCTCTGTGCTCACGCTACTGCCTTCCTCTAGCTGAGTGTCATCATCAGAGCCCACCAAACACTGGGCATCCTCCTGGAGCATGTACCCAACACTGTGCTCAAAGAGTTCAGGAGACTCCTCAGGAGGACGTGGTGGGTCTAGGGAAGGAGTCACTGATGATGACATTGAGAGGAGGGACGACGATGTGTTGGCAGCTGCTTTTCTACTACCCTGAGACTGGGTGAGAGAGGATGAGGAGGATGAAGAGGGCTTGGTCATCCACTCTACCAAGTCGTTGGCATGTTGCGGTTCAACATGTCCAGCTGCAGAAAAGAAGGACAAGCATGTCCCATGGCCACGTGCTGATGACAATGCACCGCGTCCCCGACCAGCACTGTTGTCTCTAGACACAGAGCCTGCTTGCCCTCTTTTATCGGCTCGCGCCTGTCTGCCTCTCCTTGCTGGCCTTCCAGACATGGTAATGGCCTGAAGGGAGTTGGGTAAAACAGTAGTTGGGTAGTTTATATTGTGCTGGAGGCACACAACACCCACTAACTCCTGCAGATGCCTTTTTTATAGAACAGCAGAGTTAAAGGGGTATATACAGATGTATACTGTGCTGTGCTGGAGGCACACACAACTTCCAATAACTCCAGCAGATGTCAATCTGGCCCAAATACAGAACAGCTATGTAGGTGGATAATAGCGGTATGTACTGGGTACAGAGCAGGCACACAGCACGCACTATCTCCTGAGTGACACTGCTGACTGCAAGCTCTATTGTTAAAGATGGACCACTAGCTATATAGGTGAGGTGAATATCACGGTGTATACTGCGGTCAGGGCACGCAGACAATAACAAGAAAACAGCAGAGTTAAAGGGGTATATACAGATGTATACTGTGCTGTGCTGGAGGCACAGACAACTTCCAATAACTCCAGCAAATGCCAATCGGGCCCAAATACAGAACAGCTATGTAGGTGGATAATAGCGGTATGTACTGGGTACAGAGCAGGCACACAGCACGCACTATCTCCTGAGTGACACTGCTGACTGCAAGCTCTATTGTTAAAGATGGACCACTAGCTATATAGGTGAGGTGAATATCACGGTGTATACTGCGGTCAGGGCACGCAGACAATAACAAGAAAACAGCAGAGTTAAAGGGGTATATACAGATGTATACTGTGCTGTGCTGGAGGCACAGACAACTTCCAATAACTCCAGCAAATGCCAATCGGGCTCAAATAGAGAACAGCTATGTAGGTGTATATAGTGGTATGTACTGGGTACAGAGCACGCAGACAGCACGCACTAACACTACTGACTGCAAGCTCTATTATTAAAGCTAGATCACTAGCTATATAGGTGAGGTGAATATAGTGGTGTATACTGCGGTCAGGGCACAGACAGTAACCACTACACAAGAGCAAAATAGTAAATCAGCCAAAAACGATTGGTGTGTAACTGTGTTGAAGGTACACAGAACACCCACTGCTTCAGATGCTAACAAACACTACACGAGGCCGCCTGAAAGGCAGCTTTATATAGTGTGGGGCGTGCACTACACAGTCTGAGCTATGATTGGCCACAGGCAGGATGCCTGTGGCCAACCATTGCTCTTCCCGCTACTGGCGCTGCGATTGGCCAAGCATGCGGGGTCACAGTGCATGCTTGGCCAATCGTGAGACAGCAATGCATTGCGCCATCGCAGTGCATTGTGGGCCACACGAATTTTGCCGCGAACGGCCCAAACGTTCGGAATTCGGCGAACGCACGAACGACCAATGTTCGAGTCGAACATGCGTTCGACTCGAACACGAACCTCATCCCTAACCACCACCAATGTCTGGCCATGCTCTTCCATAGAAGGAGAATAATTAATCAGTGCTCATTGTCAGCTCTTGTTTCCAGCAGCCTGAGACCAGAGCCTTTACGGCGCAGAGGGAGGGAGGTGTCAGGGCAGATATGGGTAGAAACAAGTGAGCTTAGCCTGAGCACGACAATAGCAATGTGTGTAAGGGACGGGGTTATCAGTTTTCACCTCAGTTTCCCATTGAGACACATTGGGTGAAATATCCTATAACTGGTGCACATTGGTGCAACTGGTTCACTGGCGCTCTTGAGCAGCTGTGCATGGTAACCAATCAGCTTCTAACTTAAGGTTGTTCAATTAATCTTTGTCAATAAAACCTGGAAGCTGATTTTGGTAGATCTCCCCCACTGAGACTATTGGCAGCACACGACTGTAAGAGATCCATGTACAGTATGTCTGTGTATGATAATCATCACACTAAGCTCACCTGATTGGCATCTGAATAAAGGAATTACATACATGCCCCAAATATAAAATACTGGAGCACCTCAGTATATATATCAGTTTTACTATACCACAGACAGGGGGTGGTGGCAACTGAGCTCAACAATAGTAATGCCCATAAATTGGGCTTTTGGCAGGGGAGAAGCTGACAGGCAGTAATGGAACCTTTTGCATTTCTTCTAAAAAGCAAATAAAACTATTCCTGAATGCACGTACGTATAGACCAGGGATATGCAATTAGTGGACCTCCAGCTGTTGTAGAACTACAATTCCCATGAGCCACAAGCATGACACCCAGAGGCAGAAGCATGATGGGACTTGTAGTTTTGCAATAGCTGGAGGTCTGCTAATTGCATATCCCTGGTATAGACCATTATATCAATTTTCTGTGATCATGAGATTTTTTTCTCTAAACCACATGAAGACTGCACTCAAAAACCACAAGCCTTTCTTCAGCCTACGTTTAAATGTAAAGCTTTGCCAAGTATCATTTTATAAGACACTTAGCTAAGGCACTGTTTGCCGCCTGGACACTGTTTCAAGTTGTTGAAGATGAGTTAGAGGTCCTGCATACAATTTGTGGGTCCAATGCCAACAGTACTATTGTATAATCCCTCCAAATATTTCATTATTCATTGGTCACCATGTGCAGCCTTTCCATGAAATGAAAGCATATCTAAATCCAATACCAAAATATGTAATATAATGGAGCTTACCAGACCTTTGTGGCGATCCTGCCAGTAACATACTTCCTGTCTTAAGGTGTAAGATCAGTGTTGTTACTGTTGATAAAATTACAGGTCATCTCCCCTTTCCATACCATACAGAGGAAGAGTACTGTAGCCTTCAGAGATAGCTGGGAACAATGCTTAAGCTAGGAACAAAAACTGATAACAGTCAGAAGAAAGAGGGGGGAGAGCACAGGAAGTTACCAGCTCACAAGATTCTGGGTGAATTACCAGATATTTTTTATTATAAAACACTTTCAATTCTATATTTAACAGGCCAAAAAGCAAGCAAATAAGAGATATTCGTAATTGGGGTTTAGACCAAGTATATAACATGGTGTCCGTATCTTCAAGTAAATTGATAGGCTGTCTTCTCAGAGACATTGGTCAACTATAGCCTTTTTCGACCAGGGTTCTAAGGCGCCCCCAGAGATTTTTAAAGGTTCCTTGAGAAATTAGACAATTTTAGATATTTCGATTTATACAAATGTGAAGGTATTTCGGGGAAAACTGCTCTTTGATCAAATATGTTTTTTTTCCATAAAGTTTTATTGCATTTCAGACTACACATAAAAATCCTGAACATAGAAAAAAATACAGTTTTCGTAGCTTCCAAACAGACATTCTTCTCACTGATCACCAATGTAAGGAACGTTCTTCCCACTGATCACCAATGTAAGGAACATTCTTCTCACTGATCACCAATGTAAGGAACATTCTTCCCACTGATCACCAATGTAAGGAACATTCTTCTCACTGATCACCAATGTAAGGAACATTCTTTCCACTGACCACCAATGTAAGGAACATTCTTCTCACTGATCACCAATGTAAGGAACATTCTTTCCACTGACCACCAATGTAAGGAACATTCTTCTCACTGATCACCAATGTAAGGAACATTCTTCCCACTGATCACCAATGTAAGGAACATTCTTCTCACTGATCACCAATGTAAGGAACATTCTTCTCACTGATCACCAATGTAAGGAACATTCTTTCCACTGACCACCAATGTAAGGAACATTCTTCTCACTGATCACCAATGTAAGGAACATTCTTCCCACTGATCACCAATGTAAGGAACATTCTTCTCACTGATCACCAATGTAAGGAACATTCTTCTCCCTGATCACCAATGTAAGGAACATTCTTCCCAATTTTTCTTTATTAAAAGTCTTGCAATCATTAAGCATAAAATCACAATATATAAATATACATAAATATATACATATTTACATAAATTAAAATAAATATAGCAAATCTGCTCTCAAAACAAAAAAATACTTTAAGCAATAACATAAATCCTATTACAACTCACACCATTACACCAGACATCAAACTTGTGAGGTTAAGAAACAATCCCGCACCTATTATGCATGCAGCCCTTCTTCAAAAAGAAGATATTAACCAACAAAAGCTAAGGGAGTGAAAGAAACAGAAAAAGAAAAGAGCTCCTTACCCAGAGATGGGCAGTTCACCAAAGGCAGGTCTGATATTCCTCCACGCCCTTATCCAGACTGCCCGAGGCTCCCTGCCCTTCTCAAGACCCCGAATTTTCCCAACCTCACCCAGAATATCGTGCACCACCATCTCAACAGAGAGGACTTTCTTCCGCAGGGTAATCTGGCACCGTGCATTCCATGTGAAGTAACGGACAACTATACTAACTAAAAACAGTGTATCGAAATCAAAATCCCAGTGAGTCGGGAATGCCCCATACACCCACTCCGCATAACTCATGTGATAGAAAAAGGGGATGCCTAGAGCCCTCCCCACCCTTTTATACACCTCTATGTTAACCACTTCAGGACCGCCGTATTGCCATTGTACGTCAGCACAATGTCACAGGCAGGCACAATCACGTACATCTACGTGATTGCCTTCCAGCGGGTGGGGGGTCCGATCGGACCCCCTCCCGCTGTTTACGGCGGTCCGATTCGGTCCAGGAGCGCTCCGTGATGAGGGGATGGCCGTTGGTTTTCGGCCACCCCCTCTGGATCGCTCCTGGCCAATGAGAAGCTTCCTCCCCTGTGTATTGTTTACACAGGAAGGAGGAAGTGATGTCATTCTCCTCGGGGCGGTCTTTTTGACCGGACTACGAGGAGAAGACTAAAAGTAAGTGTGCACCAACACTACACTGACATGTAGGTACACACAGGCACACAAACCCCCCCCCGATCCCCCCCCCGATCGCCCCCCGATCCCCCCCCCGCCCCCCCTCCCCCCCCAGTCACAGTGTCACTGATTGCATTGATCATTTCTTTACTGATCAATGCATTCAGTGTCAGTTGTGACAGTAAAAACTGTCAGGACAGTTAGTGTTAGGTCCAGGGTAGCCCCCTATCACCCCCCAATAAAGATTTAACCCCCTGATTGCCCCTAGAGTTAACCCTTTCACCCCCTTTTGCCAGTGTCACTAAGCGATCATTTTTCTGATCGCTGCATGTGTCGCTAGGTAGCTACTTATTTTTTTAGGTTCACCGCCAGGTTTTTATATCGCTAGGTACCCCGATATACTACCCAATAATGGTTTTAACCCCCTGATTGCCGCTAGTTAACCCTTTCACCCCCTTTTGCCAGTGTCACTAAGTGATCGTTTTTCTGATCGCTGCATTAGTGTCGCTACAGTCGCTAGGTAGCTAGTTATTTTTTTAGGTTCACCGCCAGGTTTTTATAGCGCTAGGTACCCCGATATACTACCCAATAATGGTTTTAACCCCCTGATTTCCGCTAGTTAACCCTTTCACCCCCTTTTGCCAGTGTCACTAAGCGATAATTTTTCTGAGCGCTGCATCAGTGTCGCTAGTGTCGCTAGGTAGCTAGTTATTTTTTTAGGTTCACCGCCAGGTTTTTATAGCGCTAGGTACCCCGATATACTACCCAATAATGGTTTTAACCCCCTGATTGCTGCTAGTTAACCCTTTCACCCCCTTTCACCAGCGATCACAGTATAAGTGTCACTGGTGACGCTGGTTAGCCAGTTAGTTATTTAGGTTCCCCGTCAGGTTTTTATATAGCGCCAGGGACCCCCATATACTACCTAATAAAAATTTGAACCCCCTGATTGCCCCTAGTTAACCCTTTCACCACTGATCACCGTATAAGTGTTACGGGTGACTCTGGTTAGTTTGTTTTTTATAGCATTTTATATTCAAATCCGGAAGGCAGTGCTTGGTTTTCGGGGTCGCGTACGTGGCTAGGCTCCCAAAAAGTCCCCCACATGTGGTATCCCCGTACTCGGGAGAAGCAGCAGAATTTATTTTGGGGTGTAATTTGACTTCTGCCCATAGCATGTGTGAGCAATATATCATTTAGTGACAACTTTGTGCAAAAAAAAAAAAAGTTTGTAATATTCCCGCAACTTTTGGCAAAATATAAAATATTCCATGGACTCAACATGCCTCTCAGTAAATAGCTTGGGGTGTCTACTTTCCAAAATGGGGTCATTTTGGGGGGTTTTGTGCTATTTTGGCATTTTATGGCCTTCGAAACTGTGATAGGTAGTGAGGAGTTAAATCAAAAATTTGCACCCTTAGAAATCCTGAAGGTGGTGATTGGTTTTCGGGGTGCCGTGCGCGACTAGACTCCCAAAAAGTCCCACACATGTGGTATCCCCATACTCGGGAGAAGTAGCGGAATATATTTTGGGGTGCAATTCCACATATAACCATGGCATGTGTGAGCAATATATCATTTAGTGACAACTTTTTGTAAAAAAAATATTTTTTTTTTTTTTTTGTCATTATTCAATCCCTTAGGACAAAAAAAATAAATATTCAATGGGCTCAACATACCCATCAGCAATTTCCTTGGGGTGTCTACTTTCCAAAATGGGGTCATTTGGGGGGGATTTGTACTGCCCTGCCATTTTAGCACCTCAAGAAATGAGATCGGCAGTCATAAATTAAAAGCTGTGTAAATTCCAGAAAATGTACTCTAGTTTGTAGACGCTATAACTTTTGCGCAAACCAAAAAATATACGCTTATTGACATTTTTTTTACTAAAGACATGTGGCTGAATAAATTTTGCCCTCAATGTATGACTAAAATTTAGTTTATTCGATTTTTCTTATAACAAAAAGAAGAAAATATCATTTTTTTTGCAAAATTTTCGCTCTTTTTCCATTTATATCGCAAAAAAAAAAAAATCGCAGAGGCAATCAAATACCATCAAAAGAAAGCTCTATTTGTGGGAAGAAAAGGACGCAAATTTCGTTTGGGTGCAATATTGCATGACCGCGAAATTACCAGTTAAAGCAGCGCAGTGCGAAATTGCAAAAAGACCTCTGGTCCTTAAGGTGTTTATTGGTCCGGAGCTGAAGTGGTTAAAGGGACACTGGAGCAAAAAGTGGTCCATAGACTCCACTTTACCAACACACTCTGCTCTAGGACAATCCCGATCATCCACAGGGCGATGCTTCAAGTTCCCTCTCACATAGAGCCTTCCATGGAAAGCGCGCCAGGCTTGATCCCTAAACTTCAAGGGGATTCTTTCTAAATTGATTAAACGCAATCCCTCCCTCATTACAGAGCCTGGGCAATCCCTTAAGGCCAGTGACACACTGAAAGCAGAGCCCAAAATCCTCTTCTCCAGAAGCTTCCTGGGGAGGGACTTGATATCCTCCACTGTCACCTGCCACTGCCGAAGTATTTTCAAACATGGGGCAACATAAGCCGGGAGCTTGCCATGTCGGACTCTCAGACTTTTCACTGGCCCGCCATCTTCCCAGCATCGCAGAAAAGGCCTAAAACAAGATTGAAAAATACCCACCCATCCCGGCGGGTTCTCTGCTAGCATGTTACCAAGATTGTACTTTAAAAACAGCAGAGAAAAGAAAACTATTGGGTTGACCATTCCTAGGCCACCCTCCCACCTAGACAGGTAAGTTACATTGCGTTTGATCAGGTTCAGCCTACTTCCCCATAACAGTTGGAAAAAACAGCTGTACACCCTAGCATAGAGAGATACTGGCAAGATACAGACGAAGCTGACATATAAAAAAATTGGGACCAGGTACGTTTTGATCAAGTCAATCCTCTCCCTCAATGAAAGCTTCCATTTCTTCCAGCTTTCTACTTTGGCATTGGCACACACCAACCTGCTTTCCCAATTTCGATGACCATAGTCACAAGGACCAAATTTGATGCCCAACACTTTAATTTCCTGCTGGGGCTCTGGGAAGGCATCCGGAAGTTCGAAGCTTTCACCTTCCTCACCCATCCAGAAAACTTCACTCTTTTCATGGTTGACTTTAGAACCAGAAGCCTCCGTGTACTGCTCTATCATAGAGACCACCTCCTGCGCCTCCTCCGTTCCAGAGACAATAACAGACACATCATCGGCATAGGCCACGACCTTCAAAGGTGGCACACCAGCAATGCCCAAAGGCACCCCGCACAAAGATTCACACTCTAGCCTTCTTATGAAGGGGTCGATTGCGAATACATATAACAGGGGGCTCAGAGGACATCCCTGGCGCACACCAGAGCCAACCTCAAAAGGCCGTCCAACCCAACCATTAACCAGTGGGAAGCTCTCAGCCCCTTTATATAATGTCTTCAGCCAATCTATAAACCTCCCCTGCAGGCCGTATCTACCAAGTAGCAAATACAGGTACTCGTGATTGACTCTATCAAAAGCCTTCGCCTGATCCAATGCCAGCAAGTACTTTCTCCATCCAGCAGCCCTGCATCGTTCCAAAGCCTCCCGGACAGCTAAAACCGCTGAAAAGGTACTTCTACCTTGGACCGAGCAGTGCTGATGACTGGACAACAAATCGCCTGCCACTGACGACAAGCGCCAAAAAAGAATCTTCGCCAAGATCTTTCTATCAACATTGAGAAGACTGATGGGGCGCCAGTTCTCAATCATTGAGGGGTCTTTACCTTTTGACAGAAGAATCACAGCGGATTGCCTCATGGAGGGAGGGAGCGAACCCTCTTCTAGACAGCTGTTATAAACCTCCGCTAAAAAGGGAGCCAGAATGGACTTAAAACACTTGTAAAATTCAGCTGTCAACCCATCTGGCCCAGGCGATTTTTTGGTAGCCAGCTTCTCTATAGCATGAACTACCTCATCCACTGAAATTGGTTCTTTCAAATCCATCAAAGGCAATGTACCATTTCCCAATCCTGGAGTAGAATCCAGAAAGCTTTCCATCTTGTCCCGACAAAGGTCCTTTCTTCCTAGAAGGTCTGCATAGTATGATCTGAAGATCTCCAGGATCCCTGATCTGGACTTCACCAGGGAACCCGTACTATCCCTCAGGCCTATGACCGTCTTAACTGCTATGCCTTGCTTACAGTTCTGGTAAGGATCAGGCGAGTGATATTTTCCAAAACATAGGGAAGGATTATCACCCCTGTATAATTTGTTTTGTCGTCCATCTTTTTTCATCTCACTTGCTGTTGTCTCCTTCCGTTTGCAAGTAGGAGATGTTTGTAAATTGGATGTTTGAAAGTAGGGGCCTGCCCTATATGCTCTGCAGAAATGGCGGAACAAGGTGTTGGTTTTGCAACAACATTGTAAGCCTTCAAAGTGACTCTTGGTGGCCGCTGGAGCGCCCTGCTGTGAACGATTATATCAAGAATTGTAATTACATGCCATTGTTGATCCGTGGTAGAAAAATTGACCTTTGGTGGTTGTGGTGCTGGTGCCACAACACTATAAGTCCTCACAGTTACTCTGGGTGGGCACAGGAAGGGGCCCTCCTGTGAAATATTATATCAAGAATTGTAATTACATGTCCCTGTTAAACAGGGGCAGAAAAATTGGGCCTTAGGCACTGGTGCCATCACACTGCAACCTCTGCCATACACTCTAGTTTTTTTGCAGGAATTAGCCCTGCTGCAAAGCATTGCATCAAAAATTGTACTTAAACGCCCCTGTTAAACAGGGGCAGAAAAATTGGGCCTTAGGCACTGGTGCCATCACACTGCAACCTCTGCCATACACTCTAGTTTTATTGCAGGAATTAGCCCTGCTGCAAAGCATTGCATCAAAAATTGTACTTAAACGCCCCTGTTAAACAGGGGCAGAAAAATTGGGCCTCAGGCACTGGTGCCATCACACTGCAACCTCTGCCATACACTCTAGTTTTATTGCAGGAATTAGCCCTGCTGCAAAGCATTGCATCAAAAATTGTACTTAAACACCCCTGTTGAACAGGGGCAGAAAAATTGGGCCTTAGGCACTGGTGCCATCACACTGCAACCTCTGCCATACACTCTAGTTTTTTTGCAGGAATTAGCCCTGCTGCAAAGCATTGCATCAAAAATTGTACTTAAACGCCCCTGTTAAACAGGGGCAGAAAAATTGGGCTGCTGGCATCACCCAGAACCAAAAATGTTCTTCCAACATATCAGCGGAGGAGGAAGAGGATAGACAATCAACATAACAGGACAGTCACTCAGCATCAGCATAGGCAGTCTTGAAGGGATGTGGTATTTCAAAAAAAATTATTCGGTTACATCAGCTTCAGGTGCTTGGTAGCTGTGGGTGATCCAAGACTGATTCATCTTGATGAAGGTCAGTCGATCAACTGATTCGGTGGACAGGCGCACCCTGTGATCGGTAACGAAGCCACCAGCAGCACTGAAGGTGCGTTCCGAAAGAACGCTGGATGCAGGACAGGCCAGTAGCTCAATTGCATACTGTGCAAGCTCTGGCCAGTGATCCATCCTCAAGACCCAGTAAGCCAGAGGATTTTCAGTGGGAAAGGTGTCCAAGTCTGACCTTGCCCCTAGGTATTCCTGCACCATGTAAATTAGACGCTGGCGATGGGTGCTGGAACCAATCATACCTTGGGGCTGCGGACTAAAAAATTGTCTGAACGCATCAGTCAGACGGCCACCTTCTCCACCGCTCCTTCTGACTGATGCCTCAGCAACACGTTGTCCAGGACCAGGAGTTTGTGATCTCCCAGTCTCTGGGAACGCGTTGCACAGAGCTTTCTGCAAGGCCTCCCGGAGATGTCTCATCCTCTGCTCCCTCTGCGATGGCAAGATAAGGTCGGCAACCTTACCCTTGTACCGTGGATCAAGGAGAGTGGCCAGCCAGTAATGGTCCCTCTCCTTGATCCGAAGAATACGAGGATCCTTCCGCAGGCTTTGCAGGATCAGGGAGGCCATGCAGCGTAGGTTAGCTGAGGCATTCGGTCCGGAGTCCTCTGGGTCACTAAGGACAACATGATCCGCAGCTACCTCCTCCCAGCCACGTACAAGTCCACGTGTTTCTTGGGACTGTAAATCATCCCTATAAGACTGCTGCTGCTGATGCTGAGTGCCAGCCTCCACCTCCATGCTGACACAATCATCCTCCTCCTCCTCTTCCTCCTCCTCACCCTCTTCCTGTGTGATGGGTGGCACAGCAGGAACACTGTCTGGATAAAGGGGGCCTTGAGAGGCAAGGAAGTCCTCCTCTTCCTGCCTCTGTTCTGCCTCAAGTGCCCTGTCCATTATTCCACGCAGCGTATGCTCCAAGAGGTGGACAAGAGGTATAGTGTCACAGATGCATGCACTGTCACTGCTCACCATCCTTGTGGCCTCCTCAAACGGTGACAGGACAGTGCATGCATCCCTGATCATGCCCCACTGGTGTGGTGAGAAAAAACCAAGCTCTCCTGACCCTGTCCTGGTGCCGTAGTCGCACAGGTACTCATTGATGGCCCTCTGCTGCGTGTGCAGCCGCTGCAGCATGGCCAATGTTGAGTTCCATCTGGTGGGCATGTCACATATAAGGCGGTTCTTGGGCAGGTTCAACTCCTTTTGGAGCTCAGCCAGCCGAGCACAGGCATTAAATGATCGGCGGAAATGCACACAGACTCTCCTGGCCTGTTTCAGGACATCCTGTAAGCCAGGGTACCTGCCCAAGAACCGCTGCACCACCAGGTTAAGGACGTGAGCTACACAGGGCACATGGGTCAGTTGTCCCTGTCGGAGGGCGGAGAGGAGGTTGGTGCCATTGTCGCAAACCACCATTCCTGGCTTAAGCTGGCGTGGCGTCAACCACCTCTCGGCCTGCCCCTGCAGAGCTGATAAAACATCCGCCCCAGTGTGGCTCCTGTCCCCCAAACAAACCAGCGCAAGCACGGCATGGCATCGTTTTGCCTGCGTACTTGCGTAGCCCCTGCAACGCCTACGGAGCACCGCTGGTTCTGAGGACAGAGCACTGGAAGAGGCTGTGGAGGAAGAAGAAGAGGAGGGGGTGGAGGAGAGAGGTGTGTCACAACCAATAGTAGCATTTTGGAGGCGTGGTGGCGGAACAACCTCCAATACTACTGCACCTTGTCCTGCATCCTTCCCAGCAGCCAGAAGAGTGACCCAATGGGCCGTGAAAGACAGGTAACGTCCCTGTCCATGCCTGCTGGACCATGAGTCAGCGGTAATATGCACCTTACCGCTGACCGCCCTGTCCAGCGAGGCAAGGACATTGCCTTCCACATGCCGGCAGAGAGCCGGAATTGCCTTCCGTGAGAAAAAGTGGCGTTTGGGGACCTGCCACTGAGGAACCGCACATTGTACAAACTCACGGAAGGGGGCCGAATCTACCAACTGAAAAGGCAGCAGTTGAAGTGCTAGCAATTTAGCCAAGCTAGCATTCAACCGCTGGGCATGTGGATGGCTGGGAGTAAATTTCTTCCGCCGGTCCAGCAGCTGGGGCAGGGACATTTGTCTGCTATAATCGGACGTGGATGTACCACTAGCAGAGTTCCCGGAAGCACTTGGCTGTGACACACCTAATTCTACACCTTCATTCCTCTCAGAGCAGGTTTCAGAGAGGACTGAAGGTCTAGTGGGGTTGGAGATGCCAGCTGATGAGGAGCAAGAAGAGGTCCGCTTTGTTCTTTGGTGTGGGTCTTTGAGGTATGCTTGCCAACGAGCTGCATGGCAGGTCAACATATGTCTGGTCAAGCATGTGGTGCCCAAGCGGCTGATGTTTTGGCCACGTGAGATACGCTTGAGACATATGTTGCAAATAGCAGCGGTGCGATCTGATGCACTCGTCTCAAAAAAGGCCCACACCAAAGAACTTTTAGAATAACGCGCAGAGGAAGCGCTCTGCGCAGAGGAAGCGCTCTGCGCAGGCGGAGCTCTGCGGTGTGATTCAGTCGGTGTGCTGCCCCTAAGCTGGCCCCCGGAGGGCATCCTGCCTCGTTGGACATGTGCCTCCTCCTCCTCCTCCTCCTCCTCCCTCCTTCCAGGCACCCACGTGGAGTCAGTGCCCTCATCATCCCCTCCCTCTTCATCGCTGTAGCAAACCTGGCAGTATGCTGCAGCTTGTGGAACATTACTGCCAGATTGCTGTCCTTCTTGAGCATCCCCTCTCTCTGTGCTCACGCTACTGCCTTCCTCTAGCTGAGTGTCATCATCAGAGCCCACCAAACACTGGGCATCCTCCTGGAGCATGTACCCAACACTGTGCTCAAAGAGTTCAGGAGACTCCTCAGGAGGACGTGGTGGGTCTAGGGAAGGAGTCACTGATGATGACATTGAGAGGAGGGACGACGATGTGTTGGCAGCTGCTTTTCTACTACCCTGAGACTGGGTGAGAGAGGATGAGGAGGATGAAGAGGGCTTGGTCATCCACTCTACCAAGTTGTTGGCATGTTGCGGTTCAACATGTCCAGCTGCAGAAAAGAAGGACAAGCATGTCCCATGGCCACGTGCTGATGACAATGCACCGCGTCCCCGACCAGCACTGTTGTCTCTAGACACAGAGCCTGCTTGCCCTCTTTTATCGGCTCGCGCCTGTCTGCCTCTCCTTGCTGGCCTTCCAGACATGGTAATGGCCTGAAGGGAGTTGGGTAAAACAGTAGTTGGGTAGTTTATATTGTGCTGGAGGCACACAACACCCACTAACTCCTGCAGATGCCTTTTTTATAGAACAGCAGAGTTAAAGGGGTATATACAGATGTATACTGTGCTGTGCTGGAGGCACACACAACTTCCAATAACTCCAGCAGATGTCAATCTGGCCCAAATACAGAACAGCTATGTAGGTGGATAATAGCGGTATGTACTGGGTACAGAGCAGGCACACAGCACGCACTATCTCCTGAGTGACACTGCTGACTGCAAGCTCTATTGTTAAAGATGGACCACTAGCTATATAGGTGAGGTGAATATCACGGTGTATACTGCGGTCAGGGCACGCAGACAATAACAAGAAAACAGCAGAGTTAAAGGGGTATATACAGATGTATACTGTGCTGTGCTGGAGGCACAGACAACTTCCAATAACTCCAGCAAATGCCAATCGGGCCCAAATACAGAACAGCTATGTAGGTGGATAATAGCGGTATGTACTGGGTACAGAGCAGGCACACAGCACGCACTATCTCCTGAGTGACACTGCTGACTGCAAGCTCTATTGTTAAAGATGGACCACTAGCTATATAGGTGAGGTGAATATCACGGTGTATACTGCGGTCAGGGCACGCAGACAATAACAAGAAAACAGCAGAGTTAAAGGGGTATATACAGATGTATACTGTGCTGTGCTGGAGGCACAGACAACTTCCAATAACTCCAGCAAATGCCAATCGGGCCCAAATACAGAACAGCTATGTAGGTGGATAATAGCGGTATGTACTGGGTACAGAGCAGGCACACAGCACGCACTATCTCCTGAGTGACACTGCTGACTGCAAGCTCTATTGTTAAAGATGGACCACTAGCTATATAGGTGAGGTGAATATCACGGTGTATACTGCGGTCAGGGCACGCAGACAATAACAAGAAAACAGCAGAGTTAAAGGGGTATATACAGATGTATACTGTGCTGTGCTGGAGGCACAGACAACTTCCAATAACTCCAGCAAATGCCAATCGGGCCCAAATACAGAACAGCTATGTAGGTGGATAATAGCGGTATGTACTGGGTACAGAGCAGGCACACAGCACGCACTATCTCCTGAGTGACACTGCTGACTGCAAGCTCTATTGTTAAAGATGGACCACTAGCTATATAGGTGAGGTGAATATCACGGTGTATACTGCGGTCAGGGCACGCAGACAATAACAAGAAAACAGCAGAGTTAAAGGGGTATATACAGATGTATACTGTGCTGTGCTGGAGGCACAGACAACTTCCAATAACTCCAGCAAATGCCAATCGGGCTCAAATAGAGAACAGCTATGTAGGTGTATATAGTGGTATGTACTGGGTACAGAG
The DNA here is from genome assembly GCF_037356315.1 of Lithobates pipiens. Classification (NCBI taxonomy): domain Eukaryota; kingdom Metazoa; phylum Chordata; class Amphibia; order Anura; family Ranidae; genus Lithobates; species Lithobates pipiens. The sequence goes on from NW_027507748.1 coordinate 21,259,240, forward strand.
CACGCAGACAGCACGCACTAACACTACTGACTGCAAGCTCTATTATTAAAGCTAGATCACTAGCTATATAGGTGAGGTGAATATAGTGGTGTATACTGCGGTCAGGGCACAGACAGTAACCACTACACAAGAGCAAAATAGTAAATCAGCCAAAAACGATTGGTGTGTAACTGTGTTGAAGGTACACAGAACACCCACTGCTTCAGATGCTAACAAACACTACACGAGGCCGCCTGAAAGGCAGCTTTATATAGTGTGGGGCGTGCACTACACAGTCTGAGCTATGATTGGCCACAGGCAGGATGCCTGTGGCCAACCATTGCTCTTCCCGCTACTGGCGCTGCGATTGGCCAAGCATGCGGGGTCACAGTGCATGCTTGGCCAATCGTGAGACAGCAATGCATTGTGCCATCGCAGTGCATTGTGGGCCACACGAATTTTGCCGCGAACGGCCCAAACGTTCGGAATTCGGCGAACGCACGAACGACCAATGTTCGAGTCGAACATGCGTTCGACTCGAACACGAAGCTCATCCCTAACCACCACCAATGTCTGGCCATGCTCTTCCATAGAAGGAGAATAATTAATCAGTGCTCATTGTCAGCTCTTGTTTCCAGCAGCCTGAGACCAGAGCCTTTACGGCGCAGAGGGAGGGAGGTGTCAGGGCAGATATGGGTAGAAACAAGTGAGCTTAGCCTGAGCACGACAATAGCAATGTGTGTAAGGGACGGGGTTATCAGTTTTCACCTCAGTTTCCCATTGAGACACATTGGGTGAAATATCCTATAACTGGTGCACATTGGTGCAACTGGTTCACTGGCGCTCTTGAGCAGCTGTGCATGGTAACCAATCAGCTTCTAACTTAAGGTTGTTCAATTAATCTTTGTCAATAAAACCTGGAAGCTGATTTTGGTAGATCTCCCCCACTGAGACTATTGGCAGCACACGACTGTAAGAGATCCATGTACAGTATGTCTGTGTATGATAATCATCACACTAAGCTCACCTGATTGGCATCTGAATAAAGGAATTACATACATGCCCCAAATATAAAATACTGGAGCACCTCAGTATATATATCAGTTTTACTATACCACAGACAGGGGGTGGTGGCAACTGAGCTCAACAATAGTAATGCCCATAAATTGGGCTTTTGGCAGGGGAGAAGCTGACAGGCAGTAATGGAACCTTTTGCATTTCTTCTAAAAAGCAAATAAAGCTATTCCTGAATGCACGTACGTATAGACCAGGGATATGCAATTAGTGGACCTCCAGCTGTTGTAGAACTACAATTCCCATGAGCCACAAGCATGACACCCAGAGACAGAAGCATGATGGGACTTGTAGTTTTGCAATAGCTGGAGGTCTGCTAATTGCATATCCCTGGTATAGACCATTATATCAATTTTCTGTGATCATGAGATTTTTTTCTCTAAACCACATGAAGACTGCACTCAAAAACCACAAGCCTTTCTTCAGCCTACGTTTAAATGTAAAGCTTTGCCAAGTATCATTTTATAAGACACTTAGCTAAGGCACTGTTTGCCGCCTGGACACTGTTTCAAGTTGTTGAAGATGAGTTAGAGGTCCTGCATACAATTTGTGGGTCCAATGCCAACAGTACTATTGTATAATCCCTCCAAATATTTCATTATTCATTGGTCACCATGTGCAGCCTTTCCATGAAATGAAAGCATATCTAAATCCAATACCAAAATATGTAATATAATGGAGCTTACCAGACCTTTGTGGCGATCCTGCCAGTAACATACTTCCTGTCTTAAGGTGTAAGATCAGTGTTGTTACTGTTGATAAAATTACAGGTCATCTCCCCTTTCCATACCATACAGAGGAAGAGTACTGTAGCCTTCAGAGATAGCTGGGAACAATGCTTAAGCTAGGAACAAAAACTGATAACAGTCAGAAGAAAGAGGGGGGAGAGCACAGGAAGTTACCAGCTCACAAGATTCTGGGTGAATTACCAGATATTTTTTATTATAAAACACTTTCAATTCTATATTTAACAGGCCAAAAAGCAAGCAAATAAGAGATATTCGTAATTGGGGTTTAGACCAAGTATATAACATGGTGTCCGTATCTTCAAGTAAATTGATAGGCTGTCTTCTCAGAGACATTGGTCAACTATAGCCTTTTTCGACCAGGGTTCTAAGGCGCCCCCAGAGATTTTTAAAGGTTCCTTGAGAAATTAGACAATTTTAGATATTTAGATTTATACAAATGTGAAGGTATTTCGGGGAAAACTGCTCTTTGATCAAATATGTTTTTTTTCCATAAAGTTTTATTGCATTTCAGACTACACATAAAAATCCTGAACATAGAAAAAAATACAGTTTTCGTAGCTTCCAAACAGACATTCTTCTCACTGATCACCAATGTAAGGAACGTTCTTCCCACTGATCACCAATGTAAGGAACATTCTTCTCACTGATCACCAATGTAAGGAACATTCTTCTCACTGATCACCAATGTAAGGAACATTCTTCTCACTGATCACCAATGTAAGGAACATTCTTCTCACTGATCACCAATGTAAGGAACATTCTTCTCACTGATCACCAATGTAAGGAACATTCTTCTCACTGATCACCAATGTAAGGAACATTCTTCTCACTGATCACCAATGTAAGGAACATTCTTCTCCCTGATCACCAATGTAAGGAACATTCTTCCCAATTTTTCTTTATTAAAAGTCTTGCAATCATTAAGCATAAAATCACAATATATAAATATACATAAATATATACATATTTACATAAATTAAAATAAATATAGCAAATCTGCTCTCAAAACAAAAAAATACTTTAAGCAATAACATAAATCCTATTACAACTCACACCATTACACCAGACATCAAACTTGTGAGGTTAAGAAACAATCCCGCACCTATTATGCATGCAGCCCTTCTTCAAAAAGAAGATATTAACCAACAAAAGCTAAGGGAGTGAAAGAAACAGAAAAAGAAAAGAGCTCCTTACCCAGAGATGGGCAGTTCACCAAAGGCAGGTCTGATATTCCTCCACGCCCTTATCCAGACTGCCCGAGGCTCCCTGCCCTTCTCAAGACCCCGAATTTTCCCAACCTCACCCAGAATATCGTGCACCACCATCTCAACAGAGAGGACTTTCTTCCGCAGGGTAATCTGGCACCGTGCATTCCATGTGAAGTAACGGACAACTATACTAACTAAAAACAGTGTATCGAAATCAAAATCCCAGTGAGTCGGGAATGCCCCATACACCCACTCCGCATAACTCATGCGATAGAAAAAGGGGATGCCTAGAGCCCTCCCCACCCTTTTATACACCTCTATGTTAACCACTTCAGGACCGCCGTATTGCCATTGTACGTCAGCACAATGTCACAGGCAGGCACAATCACGTACATCTACGTGATTGCCTTCCAGCGGGTGGGGGGTCCGATCGGACCCCCTCCCGCTGTTTACGGCGGTCCGATTCGGTCCAGGAGCGCTCCGTGATGAGGGGATGGCCGTTGGTTTTCGGCCACCCCCTCTGGATCGCTCCTGGCCAATGAGAAGCTTCCTCCCCTGTGTATTGTTTACACAGGAAGGAGGAAGTGATGTCATTCTCCTCGGGGCGGTCTTTTTGACCGGACTACGAGGAGAAGACTAAAAGTAAGTGTGCACCAACACTACACTGACATGTAGGTACACACAGGCACACAAACCCCCCCCGATACCCCCCCCGATCGCCCCCCGATACCCCCCCCGCCCCCCCTCCCCCCCAAGTCACAGTGTCACTGATTGCATTGATCATTTCTTTACTGATCAATGCATTCAGTGTCAGTTGTGACAGTAAAAACTGTCAGGACAGTTAGTGTTAGGTCCAGGGTAGCCCCCTATCACCCCCCAATAAAGATTTAACCCCCTGATTGCCCCTAGAGTTAACCCTTTCACCCCCTTTTGCCAGTGTCACTAAGCGATCATTTTTCTGATCGCTGCATGTGTCGCTAGGTAGCTAGTTATTTTTTTAGGTTCACCCCCAGGTTTTTATATCGCTAGGTACCCCGATATACTACCCAATAATGGTTTTAACCCCCTGATTGCCGCTAGTTAACCCTTTCACCCCCTTTTGCCAGTGTCACTAAGTGATCGTTTTTCTGATCGCTGCATTAGTGTCGCTACAGTCGCTAGGTAGCTAGTTATTTTTTTAGGTTCACCGCCAGGTTTTTATAGCGCTAGGTACCCCGATATACTACCCAATAATGGTTTTAACCCCCTGATTTCCGCTAGTTAACCCTTTCACCCCCTTTTGCCAGTGTCACTAAGCGATAATTTTTCTGAGCGCTGCATCAGTGTCGCTAGTGTCGCTAGGTAGCTAGTTATTTTTTTAGGTTCACCGCCAGGTTTTTATAGCGCTAGGTACCCCGATATACTACCCAATAATGGTTTTAACCCCCTGATTGCTGCTAGTTAACCCTTTCACCCCCTTTCACCAGCGATCACAGTATAAGTGTCACTGGTGACGCTGGTTAGCCAGTTAGTTATTTAGGTTCCCCGTCAGGTTTTTATATAGCGCCAGGGACCCCCATATACTACCTAATAAAAATTTGAACCCCCTGATTGCCCCTAGTTAACCCTTTCACCACTGATCACCGTATAAGTGTTACGGGTGACTCTGGTTAGTTTGTTTTTTATAGCATTTTATATTCAAATCCGGAAGGCAGTGCTTGGTTTTCGGGGTCGCGTACGTGGCTAGGCTCCCAAAAAGTCCCCCACATGTGGTATCCCCGTACTCGGGAGAAGCAGCAGAATTTATTTTGGGGTGTAATTTGACTTCTGCCCATAGCATGTGTGAGCAATATATCATTTAGTGACAACTTTGTGCAAAAAAAAAAAAAGTTTGTAATATTCCCGCAACTTTTGGCAAAATATAAAATATTCCATGGACTCAACATGCCTCTCAGTAAATAGCTTGGGGTGTCTACTTTCCAAAATGGGGTCATTTTGGGGGGTTTTGTGCTATTTTGGCATTTTATGGCCTTCGAAACTGTGATAGGTAGTGAGGAGTTAAATCAAAAATTTGCACCCTTAGAAATCCTGAAGGTGGTGATTGGTTTTCGGGGTGCCGTGCGCGACTAGACTCCCAAAAAGTCCCACACATGTGGTATCCCCGTACTCGGGAGAAGCAGCAGAATGTATTTTGGGGTGTCATTTCACATATGCCCATAGCATGTGTGAGCAATATATCATTTAGTGACAACTTGGTGCAAAAAAAAAAAAGTTTGTAATATTCCCGCAACTTGTGGCAAAATATAAAATATTCCATGGACTCAACATGCCTCTCAGTAAATAGCTTGGGGTGTCTACTTTCCAAAATGGGGTCATTTTGGGGGGTTTTGTGCTATTTTGGCATTTTATGGCCTTCGAAACTGTGATAGGTAGTGAGGAGTTAAATCAAAAATTTGCACCCTTAGAAATCCTGAAGGTGGTGATTGGTTTTCGGGGTGCCGTGCGCGACTAGACTCCCAAAAAGTCCCACACATGTGGTATCCCCATACTCGGGAGAAGTAGCGGAATATATTTTGGGGTGCAATTCCAAATATAACCATGGCATGTGTGAGCAATATATCATTTAGTGACAACTTTTTGTAAAAAAAATATTTTTTTTTTTTTTTTGTCATTATTCAATCCCTTAGGACAAAAAAAATAAATATTCAATGGGCTCAACATACCCATCAGCAATTTCCTTGGGGTGTCTACTTTCCAAAATGGGGTCATTTGGGGGGGATTTGTACTGCCCTGCCATTTTAGCACCTCAAGAAATGAGATCGGCAGTCATAAATTAAAAGCTGTGTAAATTCCAGAAAATGTACTCTAGTTTGTAGACGCTATAACTTTTGCGCAAACCAAAAAATATACGCTTATTGACATTTTTTTTACTAAAGACATGTGGCTGAATAAATTTTGCCCTCAATGTATGACTAAAATTTAGTTTATTCGATTTTTCTTATAACAAAAAGAAGAAAATATCTTTTTTTTTGCAAAATTTTCGCTCTTTTTCCATTTATATCGCAAAAAAAAAAAAATCGCAGAGGCAATCAAATACCATCAAAAGAAAGCTCTATTTGTGGGAAGAAAAGGACGCAAATTTCGTTTGGGTGCAATATTGCATGACCGCGAAATTACCAGTTAAAGCAGAGCAGTGCGAAATTGCAAAAAGACCTCTGGTCCTTAAGGTGTTTATTGGTCCGGAGCTGAAGTGGTTAAAGGGACACTGGAGCAAAAAGTGGTCCATAGACTCCACTTTACCAACACACTCTGCTCTAGGACAATCCCGATCATCCACAGGGCGATGCTTCAAGTTCCTTCTCACATAGAGCCTTCCATGGAAAGCGAGCCAGGCTTGATCCCTAAACTTCAAGGGGATTCTTTCTAAATTGATTAAACGCAATCCCTCCCTCATTACAGAGCCTGGGCAATCCCTTAAGGCCAGTGACACACTGAAAGCAGAGCCCAAAATCCTCTTCTCCAGAAGCTTCCTGGGGAGGGACTTGATATCCTCCACTGTCACCTGCCACTGCCGAAGTATTTTCAAACATGGGGCAACATAAGCCGGGAGCTTGCCATGTCGGACTCTCAGACTTTTCACTGGCCCGCCATCTTCCCAGCATCGCAGAAAAGGCCTAAAACAAGATTGAAAAATACCCACCCATCCCGGCGGGTTCTCTGCTAGCATGTTACCAAGATTGTACTTTAAAAACAGCAGAGAAAAGAAAACTATTGGGTTGACCATTCCTAGGCCACCCTCCCACCTAGACAGGTAAGTTACATTGCGTTTGATCAGGTTCAGCCTACTTCCCCATAACAGTTGGAAAAAACAGCTGTACACCCTAGCATAGAGAGATACTGGCAAGATACAGACGAAGCTGACATATAAAAAAATTGGGACCAGGTACGTTTTGATCAAGTCAATCCTCTCCCTCAATGAAAGCTTCCATTTCTTCCAGCTTTCTACTTTGGCATTGGCACACACCAACCTGCTTTCCCAATTTCGATGACCATAGTCACAAGGACCAAATTTGATGCCCAACACTTTAATTTCCTGCTGGGGCTCTGGGAAGGCATCCGGAAGTTCGAAGCTTTCACCTTCCTCACCCATCCAGAAAACTTCACTCTTTTCATGGTTGACTTTAGAACCAGAAGCCTCCGTGTACTGCTCTATCATAGAGACCACCTCCTGCGCCTCCTCCGTTCCAGAGACAATAACAGACACATCATCGGCATAGGCCACGACCTTCAAAGGTGGCACACCAGCAATGCCCAAAGGCACCCCGCACAAAGATTCACACTCTAGCCTTCTTATGAAGGGGTCGATTGCGAATACATATAACAGGGGGCTCAGAGGACATCCCTGGCGCACACCAGAGCCAACCTCAAAAGGCCGTCCAACCCAACCATTAACCAGTGGGAAGCTCTCAGCCCCTTTATATAATGTCTTCAGCCAATCTATAAACCTCCCCTGCAGGCCGTATCTACCAAGTAGCAAATACAGGTACTCGTGATTGACTCTATCAAAAGCCTTCGCCTGATCCAATGCCAGCAAGTACTTTCTCCATCCAGCAGCCCTGCATCGTTCCAAAGCCTCCCGGACAGCTAAAACCGCTGAAAAGGTACTTCTACCTTGGACCGAGCAGTGCTGATGACTGGACAACAAATCGCCTGCCACTGACGACAAGCGCCAAAAAAGAATCTTCGCCAAGATCTTTCTATCAACATTGAGAAGACTGATGGGGCGCCAGTTCTCAATCATTGAGGGGTCTTTACCTTTTGACAGAAGAATCACAGCGGATTGCCTCATGGAGGGAGGGAGCGAACCCTCTTCTAGACAGCTGTTATAAACCTCCGCTAAAAAGGGAGCCAGAATGGACTTAAAACACTTGTAAAATTCAGCTGTCAACCCATCTGGCCCAGGCGATTTTTTGGTAGCCAGCTTCTCTATAGCATGAACTACCTCATCCACTGAAATTGGTTCTTTCAAATCCATCAAAGGCAATGTACCATTTCCCAATCCTGGAGTAGAATCCAGAAAGCTTTCCATCTTGTCCCGACAAAGGTCCTTTCTTCCTAGAAGGTCTGCATAGTATGATCTGAAGATCTCCAGGATCCCTGATCTGGACTTCACCAGGGAACCCGTACTATTCCTCAGGCCTATGACCGTCTTAACTGCTATGCCTTGCTTACAGTTCTGGTAAGGATCAGGCGAGTGATATTTTCCATAATCCCTCTCCAGAACCAAGGAGGCATGCCGGTCGTATTGACACTTTCGAAGAAGAAACTTGACCTCAGAGATCTCCCCCGGATCTCCTCTATACGAGACAAGATGATCAAGCTTCCTCCGCAAATGCTGGTAGGCAATGTACATACCAAGCTGCTTCTTCTTACTTATGGCCTTGAAAAGTCCAATCGCCCTTTGTTTCACAAGTTCCCACCACTCTGACTTACTGCTGCAAAAGTCCAGAATAGAAACCTGTGCCTGAAAAAAATCCTCAAAGGATTGTCTTACCTCTACGTCTTCCAGGAGAGCCGAATTCAGTTTCCAGGTACCCCTTCCCCTGGGTGGAGTGTCGGAGGCATTCAGAGTCACAGACAGCATACAGTGGTCAGAGAATTCCACCGCCCTCAACTCAGGAGCCGAGAAAGCAGAGTTCTCCTTTAAAAAAAACCTATCTATCCTACTCTGACTATTCCCTCTCTGAAATGTGAATCCCGTGCTGCCAGGGCAGTGCTTAATATGCACATCTACCAGGCCTGCTTGTCTCACCATATCTCTAAGAAAAACGCTATCGTACGCCAGCCTGTCTATGGAGCCTCTCCTGTCTTCGGGCCTAATTATGGTGTTAAAATCACCTCCAAAGACAACCTGCTGGGACGTAAAAAGGAAGGGCTTGATCTCTGTGAGGAGGCATTTCCTGCCCCATCTTGACTGCGGTCCATAGATATTGATCAGACGCAGGTCCTGCCCCCTAACAGAGACGTCCAAGACCATGCATCTCCCAATCTCTACCTCAATTACCCGCCGGCACGTTACCATATCGGTTTTAAAAAGGACTGCAACTCCGCTGCAGGGCTCAGCCGCAAGAGACCAAAAGGAGGGATCGCATCTCCACTCCCTTTTTGCTAGATGTACATTGGCCAAAGTATTGAGCCAGGTCTCTTGCAAAAATAAAATCTCGGCATCAAACTCGCTGAGCAAAAATAAGGAAATATCACGAGCTCTTGCAGATTTAATGCTGGCGACATTAATGGTCGCCACCTTTATCGGAGTGGGAACTGCCATCAGGATGATTGGGGTAGTCGTTTCTTAACCTTTGCCACACTCTCATCACCAGAAACAGCTCTCTTCAAACTATGTGACTCCCCCTCATCCATGGATGATAAAGAAAAATATATATCAGACATCCCGTCACCTGCAAAAACTGAGAAGGTGTTGCCAAGAGGAACCCCTCCTGGGTCCGACTCTGAGGAAGAAATTAACACCTTATTTGTCTTCCTCTTCTTCTTTTTCTTCCTCCTAAACGTCTCCCACCCCTCATCATCCGAATCCCCCTCAACAGAGGGTGAGACATGAGATATGGACACCCTTCCATCAGCCCCACCCCCATCCAGCACCCCCACACTCCCCTGACCACGTTTGCGCTGCCGAGGGACAGGGACTGGAGGCTGAGAAGGAAGATCCGCCAAACCTTCCCCCCCAGCAGCCTCCACTAGCCTGGAGGATCTACGTACAGCAGGAATAGGGACCACCACATGGGGGACAGACTTAGGGACCACATCACTAGAGGGAACAGAATCTGAAGCAACAGAAGGAACTGACACAGGAGGGACAGACTCAGGGACCACATTACCAGGGGAAACAGAACCTGAAACAGATGGAACAGACACAGGAGGGACAGACTCAGGGACCACATTACCAGGGGAAACAGAACCCAAAACAACAGATGCAACAGACACAGGGGGGACAACAACAGTTACAGCGGCCTCATCCTCCTTATCCAGCCTCTGCAGCTCAGCCTCCAATCCTGGCAAGTTATGTAAAGCCTCTGGACACTTACTGTAAGGATGGCCAAGCTTTTGGCACAGATTGCACCGAATTTTGGTACAATCCTTTGCCAAATGGTCCAGATCCTGGCATAGCGAACACTTTTTACGGGTGAAGGTAGAGGCAAAATGACCCTTTTCACCACATTTATTACAAACTTTGGGCTGTCCCTGGTAGAATATAGTCAGCCGATCTCTTCCCAGAAAAGCAGAACAGGGCAGATGTTGGACTACATTGCCCAGCACTCCCAATTTTAGCGAAACTGTCCAGGCCCCTGTCCATATGCCATGTTCATCCAGGACCTTCCGCAGTGGAGTGAGGACCTCACCATATCGGCGTAGCCATACTATCAAATCAGCCTCTGGTATGGATTCGTTGCGCACCAGGATGGTCACCGATTTTATCAGGGGCTGCCTGGAAATCACCTTTGGCACCAAACCACTCCACTGCGGAAGGCCCTGGCACCTCCTATGTCGCTCCCAAAATAAGTCCAACCCCTCAGGTTTTACAAAAGATAAATCAAATTCATAACTTCCCACTGGGCAAATCAAAGCAAAAATATCCACAGCTTTAAACCCCATTTCCAAAATCAACTCAGCCACCCTCCCCCTCACTGGTGGGGTCCCCTCCCCCTCCCACTTGAACTGAACCACATTTCTCCTCCTGTACCCACCACCAAACTTCCCAAAATTGTGACCACCAATATTTACAAAATTCCCCCCACCCTCCTTGGTGCGACTCCCCAAAACAGATGCATAACTCCCCATATTCCTCCCAGCAGAAGAGACATTTGTTTGTTTTGAACTGTCTGAGACATCTCTAGCAGATATCGATTGTACAGATTTGGTCTGTACAATCGACGAGTCTTTCCTCTGAGCAGAGAGAGAAATGTCATTTTTATTTTTCCCAGCAGTATTAACCCCTCCACCATCACCACCACCCACCACATTCATTGTTTTATCATGACTGTCATTGTTAATACTTGCTGGTATATTCACATGTCCTGCAGTCTTCCCAGCAGTGTCAGTTCCCACTGCTGTGCTGGTGGAATCTTCATCTGGCCTGTTCTCTTCCATCAAGACAGAACCTTCTGCAGAGGACAGTGCAGGCTGGACTGACACATCCATGGCTTCCACTGCACATGGTGCAGTACTCTGACCCCCTCCCCCACCAGCATCAATCAGCTCTGCTGGAACACAGAGAGGCTCAGGTGAGGCAATCACATTGCAGGTGTCAGACACAGTGTGTGAAACAGAAAACTTGATAGAGGGACTACAGGTCTCAGCACATGCAGGTGCAGCAACATCCATGCTCAGGGGGTTTGGTGCAGGTTCATCCTCATTCCGTGGCTGATTCTTTTGCACATCCACAGGGACCTCTGATGGGTCATCACAAATGGTAAACTTGCCTCCTCTCAGGGGGGATTCCATCCGCTGGATGAAGGTCGGGGTGCCATTCTCACTCTCAACCCCCTGGCTGGTTGCCACCGGCGATTCCAAGGCCTTACATGGGGGGAGAGGAGCAGAGGCAGATGAACCCGGGTCATCCATATGCTGAGGCTGATCCACGGAACACGCTGAGGACTGGCTGACAAATCTTCTCTCATTTTCAAATTTTTCTTTAAATGCACCACTCTTATCCTTCAACTTCTCCAACAATAAAGTTTGCTGCTTCACCTTTTCTTCCAAATCCTGTAGCTCAGGCTTCATGGCGGTGCGATTCTTACTCCAGGCCTGGAAGTATTTGGCTTTGAAGTTCTTAAGCTCCGCTCTCAAAACTTTCAGCTTCTCCTCCGCTCTCCCAATCGCCCTAAAGCGATTAACAACCTTAAGGCTGAAAACACTGGCATCCATACCAGGGCCCGGACCCACAGACAGATCCTCCACCTCCTCCTCACTGGGCCCCGTGTCATCAGGGGGATCCATCTCAGGGCCTCCCCCAGGATCAGGCATTATTCCTAGGCCAAGCTAGCAGGCAAGGCCCAGGCTTGAAAAATGGGTGGTTCTCACAGAGAGCTCTTTGGGTGTGTCCTCCTCCTCCTTCCCACTGACCACCAATGTAAGGAACATTCTTCCCACTGATCACCAATGTAAGGAAAATTCTTCTCACTGATCACCAATGTAAGGAACATTCTTCCCACTGATCGCCAATGTAAGGAACATTCTTCTCACTGATCACCAATGTAAGGAACATTCTTCTCACTGATCACCAATGTAAGGAACATTCTTCTCACTGATCACCAATGTAAGGAACATTCTTCCCACTGATCACCAATGTAAGAAACATTCTTCCCACTGATCACCAATGTAAGGGACATTCTTCCCACTGATCACCAATGTAAGGGACATTCTTCTCACTGATCACCAATGTAAGGAACATTCTTCCCACTGATCACCAATGTAAGGAACATTCTTCTCACTGATCACCAATGTAAGGAACATTCTTCCCACTGATCACCAATGTAAGGGACATTCTTCTCACTGATCACCAATGTAAGGAACATTCTTCTCACTGATCACCAATGTAAGGAACATTCTTCCCACTGATCACCAATGTAAGGGACATTCTTCCCACTGATCACCAATGTAAGGAACATTCTTCTCACTGATCACCAATGTAAGGAACATTCTTCTCACTGATCACCAATGTAAGGAACATTCTTCTCACTGATCACCAATGTAAGGAACATTCTTCTCATTGATCACCAATGTAAGGGACATTCTTCTCACTGATCACCAATGTAAGGAACATTCTTCTCACTGATCACCAATGTAAGGAACATTCTTCTCACTGATCACCAATGTAAGAAACATTCTTCTCACTGATCACCAATGTAAGGGACATTCTTCTCACTGATCACCAATGTAAGGAACATTCTTCTCACTGATCACCAATGTAAGAAACATTCTTCTCATTGATCACCAATGTAAAGGAACATTCTTCTCATTGATCACCAATGTAAGAGACATTCTTCTCACTGATCACCAATGTAAGGAACATTCTTCCCACTGATCACCAATGTAAGAGACATTCTTCTCACTGATCACCAATGTAAGGAACATTCTTCTCACTGATCACCAATGTAAGGAACATTCTTCTCACTGATCACCAATGTAAGAAACATTCTTCTCATTGATCACCAATGTAAGGGACATTCTTCTCATTGATCACCAATGTAAGGGACATTCTTCTCACTGATCACCAATGTAAGGAACATTCTTCTCACTGATCACCAATGTAAGGAACATTCTTCTCACTGATCACCAATGTAAGAAACATTCTTCTCACTGATCACCAATGTAAGGAACATTCTTCTCACTGATCACCAATGTAAGGAACATTCTTCTCACTGATCACCAATGTAAGGAACATTCTTCTCACTGATCACCAATGTAAGGAACATTCTTCCCACTGATCACCAATGTAAGGGACATTCTACTCACTGATCACCAATGTAAGGAACATTCTACTCACTGATCACCAATGTAAGGAACATTCTACTCACTGATCACCAATGTAAGGAACATTCTTCCCACTGATCACCAATGTAAGGAACATTCTTCTCACTGATCACCAATGTAAGGATCATTCTTCCCACTGATCACCAATGTAAGGAACATTCTTCTCACTGATCACCAATGTAAGGAACATTCTTCTCACTGATCACCAATGTAAGGAACATTCTTCCCACTGATCACCAATGTAAGGGACATTCTACTCACTGATCACCAATGTAAGGAACATTCTTCTCACTGATCACCAATGTAAGGAACATTCTTCTCACTGATCACCAATGTAAGGAACATTCTTCTCACTGATCACCAATGTAAGGAACATTCTTCTCACTGATCACCAATGTAAGGAACATTCTTCTCACTGATCACCAATGTAAGGAACATTCTTCCCACTGATCACCAATGTAAGGGACATTCTTCTCACTGATCACCAATGTAAGGGACATTCTTCTCACTGATCACCAATGTAAGGAACATTCTTCTCCACTGATCACCAATGTAAGGAACATTCTTCTCACTGATCACCAATGTAAGGAACATGCTTCTCACTGATCACCAATGTAAGGAACATTCTTCTCACTGATCACCAATGTAAGGATCATTCTTCTCACTGATCACCAATGTAAGGAACATTCTTCCCACTGACCACCAATGTAAAGATAATTCTTTTTACTGTTCTCCAATGTAAGGAGCTTCCTTCTCACTGACCACCAATTAAAGAGGCATTCTTCCCACTGATCAACAATGTCCACTGGTCACTAATATGAGCTCTACAATTGTTATTGTCTGCCTTTTTCCTGGTCATATACTGTAGAACAGCCCAGGGTGTCAAACAAATGGCGCACACACAACATTCCTTATTATCCTATTTATTTTATTATCTTCAACTTACTGTTCACAATAATGTCCACTTTGAACATGTTCCGGGCACAATTTGAAAGCATACATCATGGCTCTGTCCTTGTAATATGGACAGTCTGTAACAAATAATCCTGTAGGTACAGTTTTTTGGGCTTCCTCGTCACAGACAATTGGTCCCGTGAGAGTTTCACTTTTACCTCAGTTTAGAGACAGGAACAAAACTATCGAGGAAATAAGTCAAGGAAGTCTGGTCCTCAGATCTTTCCTTTACAGCTGAGAACAATTGAAAATATTAACACTTATCTGACATGGATTATTCCCAAATGGAAGGCGGTGAGAGTGCCAACAATTTTCTGTAGCCTTGTCCTTGTAATGCCCAGAATTGATCAAAGTGTCATTAAAGGATTATTAATGAATGGAATTACAACGGTTCCTAGTAAACATCCCAATATATGCCAGCCACATATCACGTAACTCTCTTTTGTCTTTCTTGCAGATATAACTTTCGTGGGTTCCGATGGCTACAAGCCATGATATTCGCCATCGAGGAGATCAACAACTCGACCACCTTGCTGCCGAACATCACTCTGGGCTACAGGATTTTCGACACTTGCAACACGGTCTCTAAGGCCCTGGAGGCCACCCTCAGCTTTGTGGCCCAGAACAAGATTGACTCGCTAAACCTGGATGATTTCTGTAACTGTTCAGAGCACATGCCCTCCACCATCGCCGTGGTTGGAGCTACGGGCTCCGGAATATCTACCGCAGTGGCCAACCTGCTGGGGCTTTTCCATATACCTCAGGTGAAAGGAGAGTGACTGTAGAAGTTGGGTCCCTAAATGGTCCTATAGGCTTAACATGGAGATTAGATGTTTACTTTTGAGTGATCTGTGAGCCTATGTATAGGGATATAGTATTTCTAAACTTTTTGTTCGAAAGTTTAGGTAGACTAGTAAAAAAAACTGGAAGCTGATTGGTTACTATGCACAGCTACACCAGATTTTGCATTCTCCAGTTTTAGTAAATCAACACCATTGAGGCTATTGGCAGTCCAGGGCCGTTGAGATACATGTACAGTATGTCTGTGTATGATAATCATCACATAGAGCTCAATTAATTTTCAAAGCTCACTTAGCATTTCAATAAAGGAATTACATATGTGCCCCAATATTAAATACAGAGCACCTCATTGCCTATGCAACAATTGTGCTATACCGCAAATAGTGGGTGGTGGAGGCTGAGCTCAACAATAGTAATGTTCACAAATCGGGCTTCTGGCAGGGGAGGAGTTGATCGTCAGTAATAAAAGGGATTTTTTGATCAGCCCCTTACATTTCTTTTGAATTGCAAAGAAAGTAGAGAGGAGCTGACAGTTTCAACCAAACTTTGGCTGTTCGGGCATTCGGACAAATGCCCAAACTTTAGCCCATTTTGCCTCCTTTTTGTTGAGTGCCAGAAGTCATATGTAGAAGCCGTGTTTCTACTGCCTGTATGACAGCTTCTCGCTGTCACTAAAACGGAAAGTCTTTAGCCACACATCACTAAAAAAAAAACGTGTGTGAAAAACAACTTCAGTCTGGGCTCCATCTCCATGAACACTCATTAGGGGTGGCCCTGGATGGGGCCTGGACTGAGGCTGTTTTTCACTTTTCACACACAGGTTTTTGTAGAGATTTATGTAGCTAAGGACTTTCCTTTTTAGTGACAATGGTAAGCTGTAGGAACAATGCTCTCGACAAACAGGGGGCCAAACGGGGCTAAAGTTCAGGCATTGGTCCAAGCTCCCGTACAACCAAAGTTCAGTCCACACCATCGGCTCATCCCTACTGGTGACCTTCGTCACTGGGACAGAAAGCGGTGGGGAAATCTTTCAATGGGAATAACCAGTTCAGTATAAGAGGGAATTTCCTTCACACTGAAGAGATTTCCTCTCACTTTCATAAACAGAAACGCGTTGGGAGGTGGCCCTGGATGGAGCCGGCTATTTTTCCCACACATTTTTATGCAGTGATATGCAACTAAGGACTTTCCTTTTTAATCTTAATATCCATGGAGTTTGGACGAGCTCCATCATCGCCTGTACTCCCAGCGGTTTATCAGAACAGGACCTGCTGGAACCTCAGACAGCACCTGCAGTACTGCATTGGTTCACAGCTTACCACTGTCCCTGGCTGCTAAGGAAGTATGGCTGCTTGCACCCGCGTTATCCCTAGGAACCACCAACATCAGGGGGAATCCCCTTTCAGCAAAGGGTGGGGATAGCAGTGACATCACTACCCAAATATGGTTGCTGGCCAGACTTGGTCAATGATGTAGCCATCATCGCTGCCCCTTCCCTTGTATAGACAGCTGAGATGGAAATGCAAATATACCTCCAGTGAAGCAAATATTGACCTCACCGCCACAGAAATTGTGACATTAATTCATTGCTATTTCCATTTTTTTTTATGTTGTTCAACAAACATTTCTTAATCTTGTCTAAACCAGCCTTTCGCAACCTTTTTTTATTTAACTATTGAGGAAACCTTTAATTAATGTTCAGTTCTAATATAACCCTTGCTAAAAATGATGTCTATAGCTTATGGTATGCTCGCATTGGTGGTCAATAAGAGAAGGGTTCCCTTACACTGGTGCCCATTTGAAAGAATACTCATATGGCCAGTATACCTATTAACTGTCAGTAGTGCCCCCATTGGGTGACAGTGCAGTGACCCTTTACATTTGTGGACATTGTAGCGCCCTTGTATAGCGGTCACTGTAGTTCCACTTTCCATTGGTGGTCATTGTAGAGCCAACATACATTGGGTAATAGTATAGTGCCACTTTATACTGGTGGTCATTGTAGTGCCCTGTATATTGGGGAACAGTGTATTACCCCTATACATTAAGGGTCAGTGTAGTTACCCTTTCCGTTGGTGGTCATAGTGGATCACCAGTACATTGGGGGACAGTATAGTGTCCTTATACATTGGTGCTAAGTGTAGCACTCTTATACATTAGCGGCCAGTGTATTAACCCAATACATTGATATTTGGTGTTGTGCCACCATACACCCCATACATTGGTGGCCAGTGTAGTGTGACCATACATTGGCGGTCAGTGTAGTGACCCCATACATTGGTGGTCAGTGTATTGCCCCCATACATTAGTAATCGGTGTAGTTACCCCATACACTGGGGGACCAGGGAAAGCATGCTCCTTAAAATTGTTGTAAAAGTGGGAAGTAGATAACATATCAGTGCTTATTTACCAGGTGAACCAAAGGAGAAGCCCTCTGGTCCCATGCCACTGGGTCTGTGTCATTGGTGTCAGAACAATGCAGGCACCATCAGGAGAGAGATCTACCCAAATCTGCTAACTGCTCAAGGAAGCCCTAGCAACTTCTGCGGGGAACCCAAGGGTTTCACACCAACCTGGTTTGGGAAAGGCTGGTCTAAACAGTAGTGTGAGGTATGTTTCTATGTTGAGAAAGTAATGTCAGACTTTGATCTTGCAGGTCAGTTACGCGTCCTCCAGTCGCCTTCTCAGTAACAAGAACCAGTATAAATCTTTTTTGCGTACAATGCCCAATGATGAGCACCAAGCCACCGCCATGGCAGACATCATTGAGTACTTCCAGTGGAACTGGGTAGGAACTATTGCCGCAGATGATGACTACGGTAGGCCAGGAATTGAGAAGTTCAGAGAAGAGGCTGAAGAGCGAGATATCTGCATTGACTTCAGCGAGCTCATCTCGCAGTACACGCCAATAGAGGAGATTGAGAAAGTGGTGGATGTCATCCAAAACTCAACAGCCAAAGTCATCGTTGTCTTCTCCAGCGGGCCAGACCTTGAGCCGCTTATCAAGGAAATAGTGAGGCGTAATATCACGGGACGCATCTGGCTTGCTAGCGAGGCCTGGGCCAGCTCATCATTGATTGCTATCCCTGAATACTTCCATGTTATTGGTGGTACCATTGGATTTGCACTGAGGGCTGGGCAAATTCCTGGTTTTCGGGAATTCCTCCAGAAAGTTCACCCCAAAATGTCTAACAGCAATGGTTTTCTCAAGGAATTCTGGGAAGAGACCTTTAACTGCCGCATGTCCGGTGTGCGAGGAAAAAACGAGGAACATGCCAACATAACTGCCTGCACCGGCCTAGAGAACATCACCAGTGTGGAGACACCCTATCTGGATTATACTCATTTGCGGATATCGTACAATGTATATTTAGCCGTATATTCAATTGCCCATGCCCTGCAGGACATATACACATGTACGCCTGGGAAGGGACTTTTTGCCAATGGATCATGCGCAGATATAAAGAAGGTGGAAGCCTGGCAGGTAGGCCCTTTACCCTTCCTAATTTTATTATAGTTATAATTTATTGTTTGAGCACCAAGAAAACATCTAAATGCTCAGATAAAATACACATAAAGGAAGCTGTTTTGTATGTTGATGCACTTGACCATGTAAAAGCACTATGTGCACATTTATCCCCTGAAGAAACCATGAAAAGTGCTGAAACATGGGTTATGGGTGCATTTTTAGTCAGGGGGTGATGCCAAGAGGGAAAGGATTTTTTTAGAAACAGAAAAAGAGAATATTAGAAAAAAAAATTAACCCAATGAGATCTCTCAGTGAAAAAGAAAAGAGGAAAGGGAAATCAAAAAGGAAATGAACCAATGGGAAATGTTAAGAGAAAGGTAAAAGGGGATATTAAGAGAATGAAAAGCTATAGCAGGTTCTAGAAAAAAAACCCGAATAAGCTGAACTTCAGGAATTATATATTTTTTTCAAACTTATATTGGTCCACCTTGGCCCGATGTGAGTATTCATATCTGGTATCTGGAGGACCGCTGGGGTTGTTGTAAATTACTTTAGTGGTCTGCACTACATACAGTGATTGCTGTGATCTTTCGGGTGCTTCTCCAGCAACTTCCCTATTGCACACTGACCACCTACCTACCTACCTACCTACCGATGTAGAGCTCCTGGAAGATCACAGCTCTCACTTAATGGGGCACTGACTATCACAGGTATTTTCAGCATTTTGCAGTTCTAAACACACACATATATATATATATATATATATATATATATATCTGTCTCCACTATATATATATATATATATATATCTCTCTGTCTCCATTATAAATATATATCTATCGATAGAGATAGATAGAGGAGAGAAAGAGAGAATGAGAGAGATAAAGAGTACAAGAGAGAGAGAGAGAGAAAACGTGGGAGAGAGAATGGGAGAGAGAGAGAAATAGAGAATGGTAGAGGGAAAAGGGGAGAGTGGAAAAGGGAGAGAGAGAGAGAGAGATAACAAGAGAGAGCAAACAGGAGAGGGCAAGAGAGAGAGAGAATGGAAGAGGGGGAGAGAGAGAAGGGGAGAGAGAGGGGGAGAGAGAGAGAGAATGGAAGAGGGGGAGAGAGAGAAGGGGAGAGCGAGAGAGATTGTGAGAGGAGGAGAGAGAGAGAGAATGGAAGAGGGGGAGAGAGAGAAGGGGAGAGCGAGAGAGATTGTGAGAGGGGGAGAGAGAGAAGGGGAGAGCGAGAGAGATTGTGAGAGGAGGAGAGAGAGAGAGAGAGAGAATGGAAGAGGGGGAGAGAGAGAAGGGGAGAGCGAGAGAGATTGTGAGAGGAGGAGAGAGAGAGAGAATGGAAGAGGGGGAGAGAGAGAAGGGGAGAGCGAGAGAGATTGTGAGAGGGGGAGAGAGAGAGAGAGGATGGAAGAGGGGGAGACAGAGAAGGGGGGAGAGAGATTGTTAGAGGGGGAGAGAGAGAGAGAACGGAAGAGGGAGAGAGAAAACGGGTGAGGGGGGAGAGAACGGGAGAGGGGGAGAGAGAGAACGGAAGAGTGAGAAAGAGAGAATGGAAGAGGGTGAGAGAGAGAGAACGGGAACTACAGAGAGAGAGAAAAAGAGAAAGGGAGAAAGAGAGAAATAGAAAATAGAGAGAGAGAGAATGGGAGAGTGGGAGAGAGTGAGAACATGATTGGGAGAGTGAGAACGGGAGAGGGAGAGAGAGAAAAATGAAGAGGGGGAGAGAGAACAGGACAGAGAGAACAGGAGAAGGAGGAGAGAGCTGGAAAGAGAGTGAGTGAGAATGGGAGAGGGGGAGAGAGAAACGGAAGAGGGAGAGAAAGAACAGAAGAGGGGGGAGAGAGAATGGGAGACAGAGAGTGAGAACGGGAGAGGAAGAGAGAGAGAGCAAGAATGAGAGAATGGGAGAGCGGGAGAGAGAAGAGAGAGAACAGGAGAGGGAGAGGGAGAAAAAGAGAGAACAGAAGACAGAGAGAGAGAATTGTTCTCAATGGCACCCCCAAGCATCTAGCAAACGTGCATGCATTTATGCCCATCAAACGCATAACCTAAACATATTATTAAATTTGTGCCGACACTTTTTTTTTTTTGCTTTTCACATTCATAAATAAATGTATTTATATTTATAAAATAATATTTTATTTTAATATTTAATAATATATATAATATATTATATATAATATATTTTTTATATATAATATATTTATGAAATAAATTTATTGGCCTGCCCTATAATGCAATATGCAAGGAGATGCAAAAAAGTGCACACGCTCAGACACATTTGATGCCAGCCACTTCTTTGCTATCAGTTTCCGTGGCAGGAAAAGGCATCTAATTATTGATTTTTTTTTGTCTCCCCCACGTTATTGTCCTTTTCCATACAGCCCAATAGGCAGATCTTGGGGTCTAGGTCAAGAATTATTCCAAATACCTTACTTATTTTTCCAATAACTTCACTCCAGTATCTAGTTAAAGCAGTTGTATATTTAGTAAATGGGAGGTAGTGGTGCGCTGTACTATGACAGGGGTGGTGGGCTGTGTGGGCACTTAATATTATACACTAGGAGGTTATTTAGATGCTAATTTGACGTCACATAAAAGACTGCTTGTAAAATATGCGGAACGTATATATAAATCAGTATATGCTCTTATAGGGGAATAACGCAAACCCTCAAAAAAACTGTGACATTCATTACAGATAAAAGGCAAACACTGATATAAGAAAAAAATATATATAAAATGAGAAAAAAATCCAAAGTGTCTTAAAACGTGTAAAACAAACAAATTCAAAATGCGGTTCGTTAAAACTGCCAAAAAATCGCATAAAGTGCCAGTGCTAGAGAATATAATGCAAGTGAATAGTCCCTCTACACCATAATACAATGTTGAGACAATGCAAATAAAACCAAAAAATCTAAATAACAAAATGTCCGTTACACTGTGCAAAATGTGGCGATTACATCCAAAAAATCGCATAAAGTGCCAGTGCTTAAATATAACATGTGCAAATAGTGGTGAACAGAATGCAATCGTTGGTGATGGTGGGTATATCTCTCGTGATCCTGTGTGATCTGGTTATGGGTGTCCTCTTACCTTATAGCTGTAAGGTAACAGCATGTGACATGTATATCCTTGGGGTCCTTGGTGCTCTTTGCCTTTAAGGTCCCGCTGTGGTGTCCCCAGATCCTGGCGTTAGTGTCCTGCCTATTGCGCTGTATGGCCCCTTTAAATGGTAGCTCAGCAGTATTCAGCGTGGGGGTCCCTCAGCGATTGCTATATGTATAGGGTTAAAGAGATGTAGAGGAAGGATGCCCCATAGTGTAGTAGTTTCAACCATAAACATTTTATTAAAAAAGTAAATAAAGTACTCAAAAACATAAGTTATTTAAAAACGCTGTACAAACGAGCAACGAGCTCGGTATGCGTCACTTCCGGTAGCTCTCGTCCCGACGCGTGTTCGTCACGGGTCACGTGACTTCATCAGGGGTTGTATAGTTGTATAGTTACATTTTTTTCTTTGACCTACAGGTAAGCCTATAATAAGGCTTACCTGTATATAAAAAGAATATCTCCTAGACCTGTACGGTTTAGGAGATATTCCCCTCGCAATGAGCAGCTGACTTCAGCAGCGCATGCGCACCGGGGATTCACAGCTGAAAGCCTGGCAGACGCCAGACCCTGCCGGGAAGAAAACTCCTGCGTGTATGCGTGGGAGTGACGACATTGTGGCTCCGGCAACTCACGGCGCCGGAGCTGCGATACCCGGAAAGACACGCCGAGGGAATATGTCAGCTCCCTCGGCGTGGACCGAGTGAGATGCCGACGCCTCGTTCTAAGGTAAGTATTTCATTTCATAATGAAACGACGCCTCGTTCTAAGGTAAGTATTTCATTTAATAATGAGCTAGTATGCGGTGCATACTAGCTCATTATGCCTTTTCCCTTGCAGGTGTAAAAAAAAAAAAAAAAAAAGGTTTACTCCCGCTTTAACTTAGGGCACCTCCACATCATATGAACTAGGCCTCCTTTTGGATTCCTACATCTTAGCTATTTTGCGTCCGACCTCCACCCATATAAGAATCATTTCTGAGTGTCTTATATGCTTTATACAGCAGCATTAAATACGGCATTGTCTGTAATGGTGACAGGGTACTCAAGGGCCCTATTTCCAGGATGTGTTTCCACTGTTCATTTATGTCCTCCAGGTCTTCCTCCCATCCCCTTCTGCAGGGAAGATCTTCATTTCCCTTTATTACCGTCATATATGTATGTAGTGGCGGCTCCTGAAGAGCACGCGCTCTGCGTTTTCAAAGTTAAAGTTATACCTAAACTGCAGTTTTGGTTTGGGTACAATTGTTTAAATTCAGACTTCAGCATCAGTCTGACTGGACCATGAGATGTTCAGCCTGGCCACAGGGGGCACTGTCTCTTCTGGCAGGCATGGAACTATGGTCTGGTTAGGTGCTTAAGATTACTCTCTCTCGGAGCCCGCCCAGTGGGAGTGGTGCTCTTGCTGTGCTTTCTGGGAGAGGGTATTTAAGATGCGGACGTCACGTGGTTCAGGGTTCCGGTCCAGAATGATGTGCTGACTTCATGGTCCTGGTCCTCCTGACCAGCCCCCAGGAAGGCTATGGCCTGGGGTGCAGATCCACCCGATTTTGATGTCTCTGGGCTGGCTAGCCCGGGGAAAGGAAACGAAAGGAGGATTCTGAGGTGGTTGGGTGCCGTCTCCGGTTCGGGAGAGACCCAGTGTACTTCAAGCATTCCAGGGGAGGACTCTTCAGAAGAAGACTACGTACGGGTTGGTTTCTTAGTAAGAGCCTGGAAGGGCTGAGGTACCCGAGAGAATCCGGTCTTGTGGATATCGCCAAGCTGGCTGAAAGATCCAGGTATCCTACAAGTGTTTCAAGCTTAAGTTTCCTTACATATTCTACAACAACGTCTGTGGCAGAGACTTTGTTCCTGAGTAAACACCTTGTTGGCTGCTAGGCCTTGTGAGGGAGGGACTGTCCAACCTGAGTGATCATCCAGCTGCAATGGCTATTCTCTGGATGCAGTCAAAGTAAGCAAGTTCTTCAACATTTTGACTTTGACACTAAGCCCTTGTACACACGGTCGGAGATTCCGACGGAATGTGTCCGATCGGACCGTTTTGTCGGATATTCCTACTGTGTGTGGTCTCCATCGGACTGTTTCCGTCGGAGTATCCGACATACCAAGTTTTCCAACTTGTTGGTAAAATTTTCCGACAAAATGCTCCGATTGGACATACTCCGATCATGTGTAGAGAATTCTGATCGGACAAAGTGCCACGCATGCTCAGATCAAATTCATACACCAAAGCTATTGGCTACTAGCCTGAACGTAGTCCCGTCGTAACGAAATAACGTCATCACGTTCTGTTTCTGACAACTTTGTCCGGCCGTGTGTATGCAACAGTTTCGGACAAAATCCGTCGGAAAAAATCAGACGGACAAAATCCGACGGATTTGGCTGTCGGAATGTCCGACCATGTGTACAAGGGCTAAGAGTACCTGAATTTCCTTTCCAACCCTCTGATCCCAATTTAAGAGACTGTTCATTGTCTACGTTTTGCAAATAAAATCCATTCAAGTGGATCTGTTGTCGGTCTCTCAAGTTACTGGGCCAATTACCATGGGACATCCCCTAGACGTACAGCGGGGAAAAGAGAAGGTAATGGTAGGCCCAAATCTAACCAGCAGCTCCTTCGGGGGTTAGTGCTACATGTACCGTATTTATCGGCGTATAACACGCGCCCCAAGTTTAGGAGGGAATTTTAAGGAAAAAAACTTCTAGGAGGGAAATTTAAAGAAAAAAAACTTACATTTAAATGCCCATCAATGCAGCCTTGTCAGTGTCATTTGCAGCCTTGTCATGCAGCCTGTCCATCATTGCAGCCTTGTCCATCATTGCAGCCTTGTCATTGCAGCCTTGTCCATCATTGCAGCCTTGTCATTGCAGCCTGTCCATCATTGCAGCCTTGTCATTGCAGCCTTGTCCATCATTGCAGCCTTGTCATTGCAGCCTTGTCCATCATTGCAGCCTTGTCATTGCAGCCTGTCCATCATTGCAGCCTTGTCATTGCAGCCTTGTCCATCATTGCAGCCTTGTCATTGCAGCCTGTCCATCATTGCAGCCTTGTCATTGCAGCCTTGTCCATCATTGCAGCCTTGTCATTGCAGCCTGTCCATCATTGCAGCCTTGTCATTGCAGCCTTGTCCATCATTGCAGCCTTGTCATTGCAGCCTGTCCATCATTGCAGCCTTGTCATTGCAGCCTGTCCATCATTGCAGCCTTGTCATTGCAGCCTTGTCATTGCAGCCTTGTCCATCATTGGAGCCTTGTCATTGCAGCCTTGTCATTGCAGCCTTGTCCATCATTGGAGCCTTGTCATTGCAGCCTTGTCATTGCAGCCTTGTTCATCATTGCAGCCTTGTCATTGCAGCCTTGTCATTGCAGCCTGTCCGTCATGCAGTTTGTCCATCATTGCAGCCTTGTGCATCGTTGTCCCCTCAGCTTTTGTTTTTAAAAATGGCGCCGAGATGTCCTTCGTATCTCGGAGGCGCCTGGAAGTTCTCGGCGGCTTTCAGCCGCCTCGGCCGTACTCGGAGGCTTTCGGCCGCCTCAGCCGTCTCGGCCGTACTCGGCAGCTTTCGGCCGCCTCAGCCGTACTCGGAGGCTTTCGGCTGCCTCGGCCATACTCTGAGGCTTTTGGCCGCTCTCGAAAACCGCCGAGAAGGGCCGAAGGCGGCCGAGATCCGCGAGAAGGGCCGAAGGCGGCTGAAAGCCGCCCAGAGCCCAAAAATCGCTAGTAAGTCACGGTGGATCGGCGTATAACACGCACCCGCGATTTTCCCCTGATTTTAAGGGGAAAAAGGTGCGTGTTATACGCCGATAAATACGGTATGTGAAATCAACCCCCTAGACGTAGCAGTGTTAATTGTTTTTCGGAGAATGGTTACCTCACTCCACTCCGCCGGCCTCTCTTTGAATTGGGTTCTCAGAGCATCTCTGACTTGCAGATATTTAACCACTTGCCGACCGCTGCATGCCGATATACGTGGGCACAATGGCAGTGGTGGGCAAATGGGCGTACCTGTATGTCCCCTCTAATCGGCGTGCTAGCGGGCGCCGCGTACAGCATTACCGTGCCCGCGGTTCTCGCTGACTCGATGTCCGCCAGTGTCCCGTGATCGTGTCACGGAGCAGCAGAAAGTAAACAAGGCATTTCCCCTTTCTGCCTAGTGACATGACAGGGATCTACTGCTCCCTATCATCGGGAGCAGTGAGCGCTATCATGTCAGTGGTAGCCCATCCCCCCCAGAGTTAGAATCACTCCCTAGGACATACTTAACCCCTTCATCGTCCCCTAGTGTTTAGCCCCTTCCCTGCCAGTGTCATTTACACAGTAATCAGTGCATTTTTATAGCACTGATCGCTGTATAAATGACAATGGTCCCAAAATAGTGTCAAAAGTGTCCGATGTGTCCGCCATAATGTCGCAGTCATGATAAATTTCTTAGATAGCCGCCATTACTAATTTAAAAAAAAATAATAAAAATGCCATAAAACTATCCCCTATTTTGTAGACGCTATAACTTTTGTGCAAACCAATCAATATATGCTTATTGAGATTTTTTTTTACCAAAAATATGTAGAAGAATACATATCAGGCTAAACTTCGTTTTTTTTTATATATTTTTGGGGGATATTTATTATAACAAAAAGTAAAAAATATAGCTTTTTTTTTCAAAATTTACGCTTTTTTTGTTTATAGCGCAAAAAATAAAAGCCTCAAAGGGGATCAAATGCCACCAAAAGAACGCTCTATTTGTGGGGGGGGGGGGGGGAGGACATAAATTTTGTTTGCATACAGCGTCGCACAACCGCACAATTGTCAGTTAAGGCGACGCAGTGCCGTATCGCAAAAAGTGCTCTGGTCAGGAAGGGGTAAAATATTCCGGGGCTGAAGTGGTTAAAGAAGGACTGATTTGGTTTGTCGTATTCCTCCTTAAAGAGGAGGTCCACCTAAAAAAAAAAATATATATATATATATATATATATATATATATATATATATATAAAAGCCAGCAGCTACAAATACAGCAGCTGCTGACTTTTAATAAATGGACTCTTATGCCCCGTACACACGGTCGGACATTCCGAAGACAAAATCCGCTGATTTTTTCCGACGGATTTTGGCACAAAGTTGTCGGAAAATCCGATCGTTCAGAACGAGGTGACGTAAACCACGTACGACAGGACTATAAAGAGGGCAGTAGCCAATAGCTTTTGTCTTGTAATTTATTCTGAGCATGCGTGGCACTTTGTCCGTCGGAATTGTCTACACACGATCGGAATTTAAATGATCGGATTTTGTTGTCGGAAAATTTTAGATCCTGCTCTCAAACGTTGTGTGTTGGAAATTCCGATGGAAAAAGTCCGATAGAGCCCACACACACACACACACACACACACATCGGATTTTCCGACAACAGGATCCGATCGCACCTTTTCCGTCGGAAAGTCCGGTCGTGTGTACAGGGCCTTACCTGTCCCAGGGTCCAGCGATGTTGGCAGTCAAAGCCAATCGTAATATGAAGGAGAAGGGATCTCCACATGCAGGCTGTAAACCGTCTCTTCGGCTGGGAAGCCACAGGCGCTGGCTATTACCACTAGCAACAGACAAAAAACAAGCTCTGGACTGCCGCACTCTTCAGAAGACCACTTTCTTTTATTGGAAATTCACATCACAGCTCAACAAACACAGCGAACAAGGAAAAATCGCTGACGTTTCGGACTAGCTGTAGTGCTTATTCATTGTTCGCTGCGTTTGTTGAGCTGTGATGTGATTTTCCAATAAAAGAAAGTGGTCTTCTGAAGAGTGCTGCAGTCCAGAGCTTGTTTTTTGTCTGTTGCTAGTCGAGAGCCAATCAGTCGCTCGGCTCTTGGCTGCTGCCGCCGCCATCCTCAGTGCGGGAATCAGGAAGTGAAGCATTGGGACTTCACCTCCCGGTTCCCTACTGCGCATGCGCGAGTCGCGCTGCGCATCCTAACTGGTCATCGCTATCTCCGGGGACCTTTGTGTGTCCCAGGACACAGTAGGGGGGGAAAAGGCGCAAGTTCCGCTGGAGTCTATTCCTGGAAGTGGGTGCTAATACCTGTATTATACAGGTATCTGCACCCCCACTCCCCCCTGAAAGGTGCCAAATGTGACACCGGAAGGGGGGAGGGTTCCAAAAAGCGGAGGTTCCATTTTTGTGTGAACCTCAGCTTTAAGTCCCAGGAATGATTTAAACACCCCCCTATCCTATAGAACTGACCGAGATAAACAAGACCACATCCCTCCCAGTCCCTACTTTTCTCTACATTAGATAATTCCTGCAAATATTTTTTATTACACAACGGTGAAAATTCAGTGAATCCCAATACTCTAATATTTCTTTAGCCACTTTCTATAGTTTCTTTATCAATAAATGCGTGGGGAGTTTAAATGAAAAAAGTGCCATGACTCGAGCCCAATAGCAACATTCCCCTACCTGGATTATGCTCAGACTGATCGTTGCATCCTCTTAAATTTTGCAACTGTGATGCCAAAAAATAGCACCATGGGTGCTGGAGTGCCAAGCTCCCCCCCTATCCTTTGCCAACTGTAAAGTACGCAACCGTATCCTTGACTGTTTTTTTTTTTTCTTTTCCAAATTAACTCTCTAAATATGATGCCAATCTTCTGAAACCATTGCTTATTAATCCAGATTGGGGAATTATGCCATGCCTACATCAATCGAGGCAGCCAAGTCATCATTTTAATTAGATGGCACCTTCCTGCCACCGGTCTCCATACCTTCCCCTTACACTTAAGTTTATCCAACAGTGGAGCGATATTGTTTATTACATAATCTTTGGAAATTTGGAATCATATATATTCCCAGATATTTGATCTTGTTGATTATTTCAAAATCTCTAATGGCGGGTCTATCTTCAATGGGTCAACCCGGAAGCAACATTGATTTATCCCAGTTTATATTTAGGCCAGGTATCCGTCCGAAATCTGTAATTATGTCCATTGCTGCCACCAGGGACACCTGTGTATCCCCCAAAATCAGCAACCCATCATCCGCATATAGCTAGGGTTACCACCTTTTCCTGAAGCCAGACCCAAAAAACGTTAGTGACGCACGGCAAAAAAATAAAAATTAAGCGGGAACACCGTGGACTCTTAAGTGATGAAGAACGTTGATGGAAGGTGGTTTCTGCTCACCAAACGTCCCACTTACATAGTTACATAGTAGGTGAGGTTGAAAAAAGACACAAGTCCATCAAGTCCAACCCATGTGTGTGATTATATGTCAGCATTACATTGTGTATCCCTGTATGTTGCGGTCGTTCAGGTGCTTATCTAATAGTTTCTTGAAACTATCAATGCCCCCCGCTGAGACCACCGCCTGTGGAAGGGAATTCCACATCCTTGCCGCTCTTACAGTAAAGAACCCTCTACATAGCTTAAGGTTAAACCTCCTTTCTTCTAATTTTAATGAGTGGCCACGTGTCGAGTTAAACTCCCTTCTGCAAAAAAGTTTTCTCCCTATTGTGGGGTCACCAATACGGTATTTGTATATTGAAATCATATCCCCTCTCAAGCGTCTCTTCTCCAGAGAGAATAAGTTCAGTGCTCACAACCTTTCCTCATAACTAATATCCTCCAGACCCTTTATTACCTTTGTTACCCTTCTTTGTACTCGCTCCATTTCCAGTACATCCTTCCTGAGGACTGGTGCCCAGAACTGGACGGCATACTCCAGGTGCGGCTGGACCAGAGTCCTGTAGAGAATTATCGTTTTATCTCTGGAGTTGATCCCCTTTTAAGGCTGGGTTCACACCGCTGCGATGCGGGAACGCCGCAAATCCGCGGCGTTTTCCCGCATCGCATTACTCCCGCCTGCAGTTCACACTGCCCTATGCGGACGGCTGGGAGTGTCAATGATATGTTAATGACACCCCCAGATCCGTCCGCATATCGCAGTGCGATCTGCCGACTCGCACAGGAATCGGATCGCATGGTGTGAACCCCCATGCGATCCAATTCTGTTGCGGACCAAAAAAAGGGTCCCGTGCGAGTTTGCTGCGGGAGCGATGCGAATTCAGCCATACTATCTGTATGGCTGTACTCGCATCGCTACGGAGATCGGATGTGATTTGCGGTGCGAATCACATCCGGATCTCCCCCCGCAGCAGTGTGAACCCAGTCTTAATGCCAATATTCTGTTTGCTTTGTTAGCAGCAGTTTGGCATTGCATGCCATTGCTGAGCCAATCATCTACTAGGACCCACCAGGTCCTTTTCCATCCTAGATTCCCCTTACATCAGAGCTCCCAGCATTCCCCCTTAAATTAGGATTCCCAAAGCCCCCCTTACATCCATAGGACACCCCTTACATCCAAGTCCCTCTTACCTTAGTGTACTCACTCGTTCGGAGGCAGAAGAGAGAAGTGCGGGAGACTTCGGTCACAAACATTGAATGGTGAGATCAGTCACCCAAGGATGGAGGCTCGGGTATCGACACCTTTCATCTATGATGTATCTGCCGGTTCCTGAGCTTCAAATTTCCAGCCCACACATCCCTTTGGTGAGGCACAGACCACCGGAGATTGGAGCGTGGGTGGGCAGACAGAGGGGTAGGGGTGAGAGGAGGAGGAGGAGCAGGTCAAGCCCTTTCTCCTCTCCTGTCCATGTATGGGGATGGGACCCTTGCGCACCCCTATGCACTCGGAGATTGTGGCACTTGGTTACTTGGGGAGCCGCATTCCATTATAGATATTGTGTCCAGGCTTCAGGCAGTCTGAAACTTGAACACACGTTTCAAAACCCAGACTGTCCGGGGATGAATCCCGGACAGTTGGCATCCCTACATATAGCACTATTTTCTCCACTCCTGACGCCATCTGAAATCCCTGCACTTTGACAGATATCCTAATAGCTATAGCCAATGGCTCCATTGCCAAGGCAAATATCAGGGGGTGACAAAGGACACCCCTGCCTTGTCCCGCAAGTCAAAGAAAACATCTCAGTAGCACATATTGCTTGTCTTCACTTTCGCCTTGGGCCTTTCCTACAGAAGCCAGCCAATATAGTTTGAGCCAAACTGGAAGGCAGCCAAGGTCTGCCACAAATAATGCCATTCAAGGCTGTCGAAGGCCAGACAATATTGCCCTTGATCCCCCATTGATCGTCTGAAACTTGCAAGTTTAACCACGACTCTCCTTATATTGATGTTGGTTGACCTGTTTGGTATGAACCCTGTCTGGTCCAAAAGCATAACCAAAACATATTCTTAAAATTGTGCCGGAACCTTTTTTCTTTTGCCTTTCACAGGCATAGAGCAGCCCAATACATTTATCGGCATGCCCTATAATGCAATATCCAAGGAGACGCCATAAAAATGGTGCGCATGCTCAGATACATCTCATGCCATGAGCCCTCAATGCTCTTAGTCTTTGCTGGCACCTTTCAAGTCCTAAGTATATTTAATATTGATTATCCTTGCTAATAGATTAAAAAAAAGGAACAGTATCTCACAAAAGTGAGTACACCCCTCACATTTTTGTAAATATTTTCTTCTATCTTTTCATGTGACAACACTGAAGAAATGACACTTTGTCTACAATGTAAAGTAGTGAGTGTACAGCTTGTATAACAGTGAAAATTTGCTGTCCCCTCAAAATAACTCAACACACAGCCATTAATGTCTAAACCACTGGCAACAAAAGTGAGTACACCCCTAAGTGAAAATGTCCAAATTGGGCCCAATTAGCCATTTCCCCTCCCCGGTGTCATGTGACTCCTTAGTGTTACAAGGTCTCAGGTGTGAATGGGGAGCAGGTGTGTTAAATTTGGTGTTATTGCTCTCACTCTCACATACTGGTCACTGGAAGTTCAACATGGCACCTCATGGCAAAGAACTCTCTGAGGATCTAAAAAAAAGAATTGTTTCTCTACATAAAGATGGCCTAGGCTATAAGGAGATTGCCAAGTCCCTGAAACTGAGCTGCAGCACGGTGGCCAAGACCATACAGCGGTTTAACAGGACAGGTTCCACTCAGAACAGGCCTCGCCATGGTAGACCAAAGAAGTGGAGGTCACGTGCTCAGCGTCATATCCAGAGGATGTCTTTGGGAAATAGACGTATGAGTGCTGCCAACATTGCTGCAGAGGTTGAAGGGGTGGGGGGTCAGCCTGTCAGTGCTCAGACCATACGCTGCACACTGCATCAAATTGGTCTGCATGGCTGTCATCCCAGAAGGAAGCCTCTTCTAAAGATGATGCACAAGAAAGCCAACAAACAGTTTGCTGAAGACAAGCAGACTAAGGACATGGATTACTGGAACCATGTCCTGTGGTCTGATGAGACCAAGATAAACCTATTTGGTGTCAGATGGTGTCAAGCGTGTGTGGTGGCAACCAGGTGAGGAGGACAAAGACAAGTGTGTCTTGCCTACAGTCAAGCATTGTGGTGGGAGTGTCAGTGTCTGGGGCTGCATGAGTGTTGCCGGCACTGGGGAGCTACAGATCATTGATAGAACCATGAATGCCAACATGTACTGTGACATACTGAAGCAGAGCATGATCCCCTCCCTTTAGAGACTGACTGTCAGGGCTGGGCTCAGGCCTTCCTTCTCTGAGCTGGCCTCTCAGCTGTCGGCTAATTGCCAACTCCCATCTCTCTCCACAGTTTACCAGCTGTTGTTGATTCTGCTCGTCAGTCCTGCCTACTTAAAGCCGTCCAGCTCACTTGATCTCTGCCTTCGCCTTGGTTGCATCACTAGAAACCATCTCCTGCATTCTTGTTTAAAGACTGGCTTTGCTGACATCCCTTCTGGCTCCTTATCCTGCTTGCTGTTCCTCTACTTGGATCCCTGACTTCTGGCCTGGCTGACTACCCGATCCGGTTACTGGACTCTGGCTTGGATGACTACCCGATCTGGTTACTGGACTCTGGCTATGCTTTGACTACGCTTACTCTATTTACCTTTTTATTTTTATTAATAAACAAGTGTGATTTTACTGTACTTCTGTCTTGGTCTGGTTCATGGTTTCTGACACTGGGCCGCAAGGGCAGTATTCCAACATAACGACCCCAAACACATCTCCAAGATGACCACTGCCTTGCTAAAGAAGCTGAGGGTAAAGGTGATGGACTTGCCAAGCATGTCTCCAGACCTAAACCCTATTGATCATCTGTGGGACATCCTCAAATGGAAGGTGGAGGAGCGCAAGGTCTCCAACATCCACCAGCTCTGTGATGTCATCATGGAGGAGTGGAAGAGGACAACCTGGGAATCTCTGGTGACCTCCATGCCCAAGAGGGTTAAGGCAGTGCTGGAAAATAATGGCGGCCACTAGGGATGAGCCGAACACCCCCCGGTTCGGTTTGCACCAGAACTTTCGAACGGACTGCAAATTCGTGCGAACTTTAGAACCCCATTGAAGTCTATGGGACTCGAACATTCGAAATAAAAAGTGCTAATTTTAATGGCTAATATACTAAGATATACTAAGATACTGTCCGAAAAAGGGTTTGGGGACCTGGCTCCTGCCCCAGGAGACATGGGTCAATGCCTAAAATGTTTTTAAAAATGTCCGTTTTGGCGGGAGCACTGATTTTAATGACGATTAAAGTGAAAAAAAAGTGAAATATTCCTTTAAATATCGTGCCTGGGGGGTGTCTGTCGTATGCCTGTGAAGTGCCACGTGTTTCCGGTGTTTAGGACAGTCCCTGCACAAAATTACATTTAAGGGAAAAAAAAGTCATTTCAAACTGCTTGCGGTTTTTGCAATATAGCTAGCTATGTAGGTGGTAATAATGGTGTATACTGCGGTCAGGGCACGCAGACAACAGGCACCCTCTCCTACAAACTGACTGCAAGCTCTATACAAAAGAGCAATATAGCTAGCTATATAGGTGGATATAACGGTGTATACTGCGGTCAGGGTACGCAGACAACACCCACAAACTCCTGCAGATTGCTAACAGCTCAATTACAGAAGAGCAAGAACGCAAAATCGGCCGATAACAATTGGTGTATACTGTGTTGAAGGTACACAGAGAACACCCACTAACTCCTACAGATGCCAACACACTACACAAGGCCGCCGCGCTGGCGGCCTTATATAGTGTGGGGCGTGTACTACACAGCCTGAGCTATGATTAGCCACAGGCATCCTGCCTGTGGCCAATCATGGCTCTCCTCGCTGCCGGTGCTGTGATTGGCCAAGCATGCGGGGTCACAGTGCATGCTTGGCCAATCATGAGCCAGCAATGCACTGCGATGGCGCAGTGCATTGTGGGCCAAGAGCGCCACACGAATTTGGCGCGAACGGTCCATAACGTTCGGGATTCGCCGAACGGTCGAACAGCCGATGTTCTAGTTGAACGTATGTTCGACTTGAACACGAAGCTCATCCCTAGATGGGACACTCTGAAGTAAGGGAGTGCTGATGGGACACTCTGTTGTAAGGGAGTGCTGATGGGACACTCAAAATGTAAGTGGGCCGGTCTGGATGAAGTCCAGAGCCAAATTTTTGGCCAATCATGAGCCAGCAATGCACTGCGATGGCGCAGTGCATTGTGGGGCGTGAGCGCCACGCGAATTTGGCGCGAACGGTCCATAACGTTCGGTATTCGCCGAACGGGCGAACAGCCGATGTTCGAGTCGAACACGAAGCTCATCCCTAGTGGCCACACAAAATATTGATGCTTTGGGCCCAATGTGGACATTTTCACTGAGGGGTGTACTCGCTTTTCTTGCCAGCGGTTTAGACATTAATGGCTGTGTGTTGAGTTATTTTGAGGAGACAGTAAATTTACACTGTTATACAAGCTGTACACTCACTACTTTACATTGTAGACAAGTGTCATTTCTTCAGTGTTGTCACATGAAAAGATAGAAGAATATATTTTCAAAAATGTGAGGGGTGTACTCACTTTTGTGAGATATTGTATAGCTGGATCTAGAAAGAGAAAAATGCCGAAAAGGGAAATTGAATTAATAATTGAAATAAAAGGTGATATTGCCTACAAAAGAACATGAAAACAAGCACAATATAAAAATGGTAAATTTATTTTTATCTAATAAATGAAAATATTTAAAAGAAAAAAATATTAAATATTTATTTTTATTTATTTGGATTTATTATTTTTAAAATAAATACAAATATTTAAAATTGTTTTTTGAACGTATTTTTGTTTATTTATTTAAGCAATTATATTTATTTGTTTATACCATTTAAAAAAAAAATCTATATTTACGGATTACCTGTCCCTGATGAGCGGGGGTCACCTTTGCACGGCAGCTGTCACGTCTCCTTCAGAACCTTTTGTCGTGTAATTATCTATGGAATTAATTAGAGATGAAGCAGACCCGATGTCTTCCTGTGTCCGAAGGGACTTGATGTCATTAATCCTTTTCCTGGGTTCCCGGGCCGGATAAAGAAGTCTTTTAATTAGAGAACACAGAAGATGCAGAAGAGGGAGCAGATGGAGGGGGGGGGGGGGGCAGGAGATACGGCCACCCATTGGATTTCATATGTAGCATTTTTCTTCTTCCCTTCATTTATTACCCACGCCAAAAGCCCCCCCCCCCCCCCCAGTGTTGTCATTTCATGGAAGCCGACCCTTATTAATTATTTTATTACATGTGACATATGTGCAGATCTCTGTTCGTGTCATTGTGACGAGTGGGGTGGAGAAAGTGCAGGGTTCCCATTACTGAACATATTACAGAGAGAATGAAGGGTCCCGCCCCCCTTCACCACTTCAGCCCCGGAAGATTTTCCCCCCTTAACGACCAGGCCATTTTTTGCGATTCGGCGCTGCGTCGCTTTAACTGACAATTGCGCGGTCCTGCGGCGCTGCACCCAAACAAAATTGATGTGTTTTTTTTTCCCCCACAAATAGAGCTTTCTTTTGGTGATAGTTGATCACCTCTGTGGTTTTTATTTTTTGCTCTATAAACAAAAAAAAAGCGACAATTTTGAAAAAAAAAAGCAATATTTTTTACTTTTTGCCCAAATATATATATATATATATATATATATATATATATATATATATATATATATATATAAATTCTTCCTCGGTTTAGGCTGATATGTTTTCTTCTACAAATTTTTGGTAAAAAAAAGAAAAAAAACGCAATAAGCGTAGTATATTGATTGGCTTGCGTAAAAGTTATAGCGTCTACAAAATAGGGGATAGATTTATGGTATTTTTTTTTTTCTTTTTTTTTATTAGTAATGGTGGCGATAATCAATTTTTATCGGGACTGCAACATTGCGGCGGACACATCAGACACTTTTGACACTATTTTGGGACCATTGTCATCTATACAGTGATCAGAGTTATGAACAGCCACTGATTACTGTGTAAATTTTACTGGCAGAGAAGGGGTTAACACTAGGGGGCGATCAAGGGGTTAAATGTGTTCCCTAGGGAGCGATTCTAACTGTGGGGGAGATGGGACTGCCTGGAGGAGGAGCCCGATCACTGTTCCCAAGCATTAGGAACAGGGCTGGACTGGGACAGAAATTTGGCCCTGGACTTCATCTAGACCGGCCCACTTACGTTTTGAGTGTACCGTCAGCACTCCCTTACATCAGAGTGTCCCATCAGCACTCCCTTAGTTCAGAGTGTCCCATCACCATGCCCCTTTCAACAGAGTGTCCCATCAGCACCCCCTTACATCAGAGTGTCCCATCAGCACCCCCTTACATCAGAGTGTCCCATCAGCACTCCCTTACATCAGAGTGTCCCATCAGCACCCTCTTACGTCAGAGTGTCCCATCAGCACCCCCTTACGTCAGAGTGTCCCATCAGCATCCCCTTACATCAGAGTGTCCCATCAGCAGCCCCTTTACATCAGAGTGTCCCATCACCAGCCCCCTTACATCAGAGTGTCCCATCAGCACCGCCTTACATCAGAGTGTCCCATCAGCACCCTTTTACGTCAGAGTGTCCCATCAGCACCCCCTTACGTCAGAGTGTCCCATCAGCATCCCCTTACATCAGAGTGTCCCATCAGCAGCCCCTTTACATCAGAGTGTCCCATCACCAGCCCCCTTACATCAGAGTGGCCCACTGAGCCATCGGCCCACCGGGAAACTCCTGGTAGTCCCGATGGCCAGTACATGCCTGATTAGGAACAACAGATCGCTCTCCTCATCCCCGACAGAACGGAGACCTGTCTGTTTGCATTGACAGATCTCCGTTCTATCCTTCTCAGGAGCTATCGTGGGTTGCCGGTGGCCATCGGGGTCGCCGGCCACGTGCACAAGCGCCTACGTCATGCTGCGGGCGAACGCACACACCCTATACTCCTTAAAGCTCCCGCTGTACAGCTACGGCGTTTTGTGCAGGAGTGCCATTCTGCTGCCATCAGTCGGCAGCAGGCGGTCGGCAAGCGGTTCAAGCCCAACTCCGGGTACAGCTAGAAAAATCACAGGAAGCCATTTCAGTCCAGGAGAGGAGACCATACAACTGTGCAAGACTGGAGGGAAGGCCGGAGGTCAGATTTAAAAGCTGAGTCTGTGTGATGTGTCTTTATGGTGCCGACTCTTTCCTAATGATGATTTATTCTATTCTACAGTTTGGGCAACAGGTTCACTTTAAAAAATCAATTTGTAACTTTGCAGAGTTTTCAGAATCTCCGGATCAATAAAGTGTTACTTATCGCTATTGTTAGAACATCAGAGGAACAGCAGAGCCACTTATTTCCCATAAAAGTCCTAACCTTTACTTTTTAAAAGGGAATGCACTTAATGTGTGTGTGTGTGTGTGTGTGTGTGTGTGTGTGTGTGTGTGTGTGTGTGTGTTTCTTTTTTTTCCTTTATATATTTGTTATATTTTATGTATTTTTTTAATTATTATATTATATTTATATGTATTATAATATATTTTATTTATTTATTATTTAATCTATTTACTTTTATTTTTATTTTTTTTAAATTATATTATATTTATTTGTTTATATGTATTATATTATATTTTATATTTATTTAATTAATGTATTATTATTTTCATTCTTTATTATATGATATTATATTTATTTTATATCATCCAAAATAGAGAGTTTTATTTCGTCGAAACATCAAAATAAAACCTTGATTATAAATTGTGCATTCACGTTTTAAGACCCGTGAGTACTGCTCTCTTTTTTGGATTATATGCACTACAGTCTGTACTGCGCTCCCAGTCCCATTTTTTTTTATCTCTGATATGTGTGCAGTGGCAACCATTGGATTTTAATCATATTTATTTATATTATTATTATTATATTATATTTTATTCATTTATTCTTTAATTCCTTTATTATTATTATTATTTTCTTTTTTATTATTATTATTATATTTATTTATATGTATTAATTATTTATGAATATTTAATTATTTATTATTATTTTATTTATTTATTATATTATATTTATTTATATGTATTATATATTATTTAATATTTAATTTTGATGCTATTTTTTTTATTATTATATTTATTTATTTGTATCATATTATATTTTATTATATTTATTTATTAATATTTTATTAATTTATTTTTATTTTATTTCTTTCATTTATTTATATGTATTATATTTTATCTATTTAATATTTAATTTCTTTACTATTATTTTATTTTTTCTTTTGTTATATTTTATTTATTTGTATCATATTATATTTTAGATTTAATAATATTTTATTAATGTATTTTTATTTTCTTTCTTAATTATATTATATTTATTTATATGTATTATATATTTATTTATTTTTATTATCTTCTTTATTTATTAATAATAATTATTAATTAATAATAATTCCCTTAGCTGAATATAAAATACACTATGAAAAAGCTATAAAAAAAAGCTACTTTTATTATTTCCAGCCAGATGGAGAAGAAAACCTTTATAAGCATAGCTTTTAATTCATATCTAAATCCCCCAAAAAAACTAAAATTTTCATATTTCCGCTTACCAGTCCTTAAATGTGGCGGCTGCATTCGATTTATTTTTTTCAGGCCAACTACAGAAAAATACTGATCCTTCCAGAAATTCAGTGTCTTTGTATCCCAAATAGCCCAAACGATGTTATCACCTTCCCCAGACTTCTGCTGTGACCTACAAAACACCTCTTCCCAATCTGGGAAAACAAATTCCGCAATATTTTCAACGGAAACAATTCTCCAGTTACAAACTCTACATGTTTCGCGTTGACCCGCTTCCTCAGGTGTATACAGTGCCTTGCAAAAGTATTCACCCCCCCATGGCTTTTTACCAACTTTGTTACATCACAGCCTTTAGTTCAATGTTTTTTTAATCTGAATTATATGTGATGGATCAGAACACAATAGTCTAAGTTGGTGAAGTAGAATTAGAAAAATATATAGATAAAACTATTTTTAAGAAATAAAAAACTGATAATTGGCATGTGGGTATGTATTCACCCCCTTTGTTATGAAGCCCATGAAAAGCTCTGGTGAAACCAATTACCTTCAGAAATCACATAATTAGTGAAATGATGTCCACCTGTGTGCAATCTAAGTGTCACATGATCTGTCACATGATCTGTCATTACATAGACACACCTTTCTGAAAGGCCCCAGAGGCTGCAACACCTAAGCAAGAGGCACCACTAACCAAACACTGCCATGAAGACCAAGGAACTCTCCAAACAAGTAAGGGACAATGTTGTTGAGAAGTACAAGTCAGGGTTAGGTTATAAAAAAAAATATCCAAATCTTTGATGATTCCTAGGAGCGCCATCAAATCTATCATAACCTAATGGAAAGAACATGGCAC
This sequence comes from Lithobates pipiens, assembly GCF_037356315.1. Classification (NCBI taxonomy): domain Eukaryota; kingdom Metazoa; phylum Chordata; class Amphibia; order Anura; family Ranidae; genus Lithobates; species Lithobates pipiens. The sequence continues at coordinate 21,298,863 of NW_027507748.1, forward strand.
AACAGCAAACCTGCCAAGAGATGACCGCACACCAAAACTCACGGAGCGGGCAAGGAGGGCATTAATCAGAGAGGAGCACAGAGACCTAAGGTAACCCTGGAGGAGCTGCAGAGTTCCACAGCAGAGACTGGAGTATCGGGAACATAGGACGACAATAAGGTGTATGCTCTATAGAGTTGGGTTTTATGGCAGAGTGGCCAGAAGAAAGACATTTCTTTCATCAAAAAACAAAATGGCACGTTTTGAGTTTGCGAAAAGGCATGTGGGAGACTCCCAAAATGTATGGAGGAAGGTGCTCTGGTCTGGTGAGACAAAAATTGAACTTTTTGGCCATCAAAGAAAACGATATGTCTGGTGCAAACCCAACACATCACCCAAAGAACACCATCCCCACTGTGAAACATGGTGGTGGCAGCATCATGGTGTGGGGATGTTTTTCAGCAGTCAGGACTGGGAAACTGGTTGGAGTATAAATACAGGGATATTCTTGAGAAAAACCTGTGATTTGAGGCTAGGACAGAGGTTCACCTTCCAGCAGGACAATGACCCCAAACACACTGCTAAAGCAACACTTGAGTGGTTTAAGGGGGAAACATGTAAATGTGTTGGAATGGCCTAGTCAAAGCCCAGACCTCAATCCAATAGAAAACCTGTGGTCAGACTTAAAGATTGCTGTTCACAAGCGTAAACCATCCAACTTGAAGGAGCTGGAGCAGTTTTACAAGGAGGAAATGGGCAAAAATCCCAAGTGGTAAGATGTGGCAAGACTCATAGAGACTTATCCAAAGCGACTTGTGATAGGTGGCTCTACAAGGTATTGACTTTAGGGGGGTGAATAGTTATGCACATTGACTTTTCCCGTTATTTTGTCCTATTTGTTGTTTGCTTCACAATAAAAAAAAGTTGTGGGCGTGTTCTGTAAATTGTGGGTGAAAAGTGTAGCGCTAAAAATAAATGAACATAACAGACCTACGGAGAGGGGGGCTGTCTGATCAAAGATGTATACAAAAATCAGCCTCTCCTAATAAAGAGCGTGACAACACAAATAACAAATCACAGCATAGGAAAGACCCCAATGCGACAATGCAATGGAGTCGCAACACTCAATTTCATAAAAATGGGCTGTAAGTCACAATGTCATATGGAAGTGCTAAATATAGTGAATTTCCATATAATCTATCCAATGTAAACATAGAACAAGGTGACCTAAAGGTAATAGTGATGGTGACTTGTTAAAAAGAAACACACTATTCTATGCACTTCACAAAGAGACAAACCCATATGTAATCATGGATATGTCATATAGTACAATGCTTAATTACAGTATATAAAAAATAAGAAATAAAATAAAAATTGAAAATATACTAGTCCAAAAGGTATCAAAAGTACACAGTGATGAAAATATTGCAATTGCTGCAAACAGTCTCTGGAGTAGATGTGTTCGGTGGTGGATGTACTCTTACCAGAAATAGTGGACCTAACTCTCCGCACGGTGTTGGATCTAGCAGGCATAGAACCGGAGACATGAAGTCAGGCTTCGAAGATGGGCCGCGTGGTCACCTCTTCCACAAGTCAAAGATGATCCAAAACGCCAATCTTTATGGAGATGGATGGAACGCCCCAAAGGAAAAGAGTAGCAGCTCACCAGAACCGTCTCCTCCAGATAGGGGGGGGGGGGGGTGTTATATTCAAAGCATATGAGAGAGAAAAAGCCTCCAGAAAAAAAAATCAGTTTGAGGGAATTTATTGCAGTAAAACAGGATATCCGAGCAAAAATGAGAGCATCAATAAAAACGGTTCAATTGAACAATAAAAACCAGCGCAGTATGAAGTGGCTGGGGCTGGCGTGTTAACCCATACGCGTTTCGTCTTATGAGACTTCATCCGGGGTACACAGTGCACAGTGTTCTGTAAATTAAATGATGCAAATCCTCAAAACAATCCATTGTTGTAAAGGCAACAAAACACAAAAAAATGAATACTTTCGCAAGGCACTGTACTTGTTGGAGAATGATCTAGAAGAAAAATATATAAAACGAACCAACATGTAAAAAATATTGCAATTGCTGCAAACAGTCTCTGGAGTAGACGTGTTCAGTGGTGGATGTACTCTTACCAGAAATAGTGGACCCAACTCACCGCACGGTGGTGGATCTAGCAGGCATAGATGTGAAGTCAGGCTTCGAAGATGGGCCGCGCGGTCACCTCTTCCACAAGTCAAAGATGATATCCAAAACGCCAATCTTTATGGAGATGGATGGAACGCTCCAAAGGGAAACGGTAACAGCTCACCGGAACCGTCTCCTCCAGATGGAGGGGGGGGGGGTGTTATATTCAAAGCATATGAGAGAGAAAAAGCCTTCAGAAAAAAAATCAGTTTGAAGGAATTTATTGCAGTAAAACAGGATATCCGAGCAAAAATTGAGCAGTTCAATTGAACAATAAAAACCAGCGCAGTATGAAGTGGCTGGGGCCCGGCGTGTTCACCCATACGCGTTTCGTCTTATGAGACTTCAACCGGGGTACACAGTGCACAGTGTTCTGTAAATTAAATGATGCAAATCCTCAAAACAATCCATTGTTGTGAGGCAACAAAACACAAAAAAATGAATACTTTCGCAAGGCACTGTACTTGTTGGAGAATGAGCTAGAAGAAAAATATATAAAACAAACCAACATGTAGAAAATATTGCAATTGCTGCAAACAGTCTCTGGAGTAGATGTGTTCGGTGGTGGATGTACTCTTACCAGAAATAGTGGACCCAGCTCACCGCACGGTGGTGGATCTAGCAGGCATAGAACCCGGAGATGTGAAGTCAGGCTTCGAGGATGGGCCGCGCGGTCACCTCTTCCACAAGTCAAAGATGATATCCAAAACGCCAATCTTTATGGAGATGGATGGAACTCTCCAAAGGAAAACAGTAGCAGCTCACCGGAACCGTCTCCTCCAGATGGGGGGGGGGTGTTATATTCAAAGCATATGAGAAAAAGCCTCCAGAAAAAAAATCAGTTTGAGGGAATTTATTGCAGTAAAACAGGATATCCGAGCAAAAATGAGAGCATCAATAAAACAATTGAATAATAAAAACCAGCGCAGTATGAAGTGGCTGGGGCCGGCGTGTTCACCCATATACGCGTTTCGTCTTATGAGACTTCATCCGGGGTACACAGTGCACAGTGTTCTGTAAATTAAATGATGCAAATCCTCATGTGAGGCAACAAAACACAAAAAAATTAATACTTTCGCAAGGCACTGTACTTGTTGGAGAATCATCTAGAAGAAAAATATATAAAACAAACCAACATGTAGAAAGATATAATAATTAGATAACGGAGATAGAACGGGTCACCAACCAGCATAGTGAGACGTCATATATCCGTGACCTCAAATATATATATAGATATTGGTAACCCCCCCCCCCCAGTAGCATAGATAAGGCCCAATAGGAATGTAATTATAGGAGCAAGAAAGAGGGGGGGGGGAATGGGGGAGGGGTGTATCTACACACATATAACATTGAAAGTATAGAGCGAGGCGGGGAGGGAGAATTGTCCGGGAGGACATTGTATTCCAAGGTAGATAATTGTTGCCTAAGATCAGCGCAAGAATTCTGTGTGGGGTAAAGGACACATCTCTTTACACTTTACATTAGAGAGAGACCAACACAACTGGGGGGAAATAAGAAAACGATTGCTGTGCTCTCTGGGGTAACAATTCCAGAATGCTTTGCAAAACCAGCATCATGGGTGCTCCCTGTGATAACTGCTTGGAGTCGCACCCCAATTCCCAAACACAGGGGTCTTTTAAAAAATAAATAAATCGGAGTCTATGTAGAATTGTACGATGTCTGCGGTTGCTCGGGGGGGGGGGGGCAGGGATTGCTTCGGGGGGGGGGGGGGCGGATTCACTTTAAAGGAATCAATTTGCAACCTTGCCGAGTTTGTAGAATCTTCGGATCAATAAAGTTTTACTTACGGCTATTTCTTAACTCAATAAAACAAAAAAGTTATTTCTGGTAAAATTCCCAACCTTCCCCTTTCATCAACGCTTTTAAAAGAATGCTGAAAACGCAGTTTAAGCCGAGTTGTGATGTCATCGGCTGTCTGCGTTCATCAACCGCGGCGCGCAGAGAAAATCCCTCCCTGTGCAGGACAGACAGAGCGCTGCGCCAGCAGAGATACAATGCATCATCACACTAATAAACTAGATTTTTTTTCTTTCTTTCTTTTTCCTTTTTGTTTTTTTTTTTAATAATGTATGCAAAATTGTTGTAGTTGATCGGGATGCTCATCACACAAAAAAGAATTAGGAAAAAGTAGTCTGTTAAAGGCTTAACCCCTTCCTGTCCGGTCACAGAATCCCTTTAACCCCTTCCCGCCCAGTCACAGCATCCCTTTAACCCCTTCCCGCCCAGGCACAGCATCCCTTTAACCCCTTCCCGCCCAGTCACAGCATCCCTTTAACTTCTTCTCGCCCAGTCACAGCATCCCTTTAACCCCTTCCCGCCCAGGCACAGCATCCCTTTAACCCCTTCCCGCCCAGGCACAGCATCCCTTTAACCCCTTCCTGCCCAGTCGCATCATCCCTTTAACCCCTTCCTGCCCAGTCAGAGTATCCCCTTTAACCTCTTCTCGCCCAGTCACAGAATCCCTTTAGCCCTTCCTGCACAGTCACAGCATCCTTTTTAACCTCTTCTCGCCCAGTCACAGAATCCCTTTAGCCCCTTCCCACCCAGTCACAGCATCTCCTTTAACCCCTTCCCACCCAGTCACAGCATCCCTTTAACCCCTTCCCACCCAGTCACAGCATCTCCTTTAACCCCTTCCCGCACAGTCACAGCATCCCTTTAACCCCTTCCCACCCAGTCACAGCATCCCTTTAACCTCTTCTCGTCCAGTCACAGCATCCCTTTAACCCCTTCCGGCCCAGTCACAGTATCCCTTTAACTTCTTCTCGCCCAGTCACAGCATCCCTTTAACCCCTTCCCGCCCAGGCACAGCATCCCTTTAACCCCTTCCCGCCCAGGCACAGCATCCCTTTAACCCCTTCCTGCCCAGTTGCATCATCCCTTTAACCCCTTCCTGCCCAGTCACAGCATCCCCTTTAACCCTTTCCCGCCCAGTCACAGAATCCCTTTAGCCCTTCCCGCACAGTCACAGCATCCTTTTTAACCTCTTCCCGCCCAGTCACAGTATCCCCTTTAACCTCTTCTCGCCCAGTCACAGAATCCCTTTAGCCCCTTCCCACCCAGTCACAGCATCTCCTTTAACCCCTTCCCGCACAGTCACAGCATCCCTTTAACCTCTTCTCGTCCAGTCACAGCATCCCCTTTAACCCTTTTACGCCCAGGCACAGCATCCCTTTAACCCCTTCCCACCCAGTCACAGCATCCCTTTAACCTCTTCTCGCCCAGTCACAGAATCCCTTTACCCCTTACCGCCCAGTCACAGCATCCCTTTAACCTCTTCTCGCCCAGTCACGGAATCCCTTTAAACCTTCCCTCCCAGTCACAGCATCCCCTTTAACCTCTTCTCGCCCAGTCACAGAATCCCTTTAGCCCCTTCCTGCCCAGTCACAGCATCCTTTTAACCCCTTCCTGCCCAGTCACAGCATCCCTTTAACCCCTTCCTGCCCAGTCACAGCATCCCTTTAACCCCTTCCTGCCCAGTCACAGCATCCCCTTTAACCCCTTCCCGCCCAGTCACAGCATCCCCTTTAACCCCTTCCCGCCCAGTCACAGCATCCCTTTAACCCCTTCCCGCCCAGTCACAGCATCCCCTTTAACCCCTTCCCGCCCAGTCACAGCATCCCTTTTAACCCCTTCCCGCCAAGTTACAGCTTCCCTTTAAACACTTGCCGACTGCAATAAGTATTCAGTGAGGGGGGGAAAAGTATTTTACCCTCTGCTGATTTTGTACGTTTGCCCACTGACAAGGAAATGATCGGTCTATTATTTTAATGATCGGTTTATTTTAACAGTGAGAGACAGAATAACAACAAAAATATCCAGAAAAACGCATTTCAAAAAAGTTATAAATTGATTTGCATTTTAATGAGTGAAATAAGTATTTGATCCCTTCGTAAAACATTATTAACAGACTTATGCCGCGTACACACGATCAAACAATCCGGTGGAAAAGTCCGGTGGACTGGACAATCCGCCCGTGTGTAGACTCCGGCGGACTTTATTTAACCCAAAAGTCCAGCGGACTAAGAAAGTAGTTTTGCACCAAAATATGTCCGCCGGACTCGCATTTCGGCGGACAATACGGCCGTGTGTGTGCCAGTCCGCCATACTTTTGAAATGAATGGACTTTTCCCGCCCGGAGAAAAGTCCGCTCATTTTGAGCGCGGCTCCAGGTAGCCAATGCCAGTGAAGGAGGCGTCGCTGGCCCCGTCACCTGGTATGCACTTAAAGGGGAAAAAATGCACGAAAAAACGGCATGGGGGTCCCCCCTAGGTCCATATCAGACCCTTATCCGCGCACACTACCCGGCCGGCCAGGAAAGGGGGTGGGGACGAGCGAGCGTGCCCTCAACATGGGGGGTGCCCACCCCAAAGCACCTTGTCCCTATGTTGATGAGGACAAGGGCCTCTTCCCGAAAACCCTGGCCGTTGGTTGTCGGGGTCTGCGGGCGGGGGGGGCTTATCAGAATCTGTGAGTCCCCTTTAATAAGGGGACCCCGGATCCCGGCCCCCCACCCTATGTGAATGAGTATGGGGTACAATGTACCCCTACCCATTCACCAGTAAAAAAAAAACACAACACACAAGGGTTAAAATAGTTTATTGCACCGCTCCGGGGGTCTTCTTCCGTCTTCGGGGGTCTTCTCACCGGACTCCTCCGCTATCTTCTGCTAGCTCTTTTACTAGCAGAGGAGCCCAGCTTTCTTCTTCGCCACCGTCGCCCTCTTCTTCTGACTTCGGGGGTCTTGTCCCCCTCTTGGGGGGGTCCTGTCCCCCTCTTCGGTTCTTCTTGCCAGGCCACCGCGCCTTTTTCTAGCTTTTTTGCAATCGGTAGCCCGGTCTTCTGTCGCCGCTGCCGCTGTCACCGTCGTCGTCTTCTGTTCTTCTGTTCTTCTCTTCTGGAGATGTTGCCTCGTCGCTGTCTCCGGTCACAATGACAGGACACGCGGCGTGCGGTGACTTATATAGGGACATCACCGGATGATGTCCCCGCCCATTATGATGTGACAGTCCCAGAGGATGCTGGAAAGTGGTTGTGGGGGTCTTTGGGTGGGGGGGGGCTTATCGGAATCTGGATGCCCCCTTTAACAATAACAGGAGAGACAGATACCAGATCCCCCCCCCCCCCCCGTGCCAATGAGTAAGGTTAAAAAATGACAGCTCTGGTGGGTGAAAGTTCATCAAAACAAAGGGGTGGGGTCTCCCAGGTGATGTCATTGACTATATATATGACCGATTTCATCACAGGAATCCCTGTGACATCATTGTCCTCATATGGTGAATGACTTGCATGTCTGCGTGTTTATTTACACCTTTTTCTTTTTTTTTTGTGAATGAAAAATGTGAATCATATTTTTGTAAATACCCTTTACCCATTCACATGGGGGGTAGCCCTATCTGGGTGCTCCCTTTTTGGTAAAAGGGACTTCTACATTCCTCCTGGCCTGTCAGGCTGCATGCTCAGATAAGGGTCTGGTGTGGATTTTTTTTTTGGGAGGGGGTGGCTTGTACATTTTTTTTTTGTGCGGGGTTCTCCCTTAAAGACCATACCGGACCCAAAGGGTGTAGTATAGAATATGGGGCGGGGGCAATTGCGCTTTTTGCATAGTGTCCCTCTTAAAAATTCATACACCTAATTCTCATTGGTGTACACAGGTATGGGATATAAGTAGGGGGTTCCTGTGGGATAGTCCCTGGATTTATCACACTGCCCCCCCCCCCCCCCCGGTGGTGGTGTCGGCAGGATCCAGGGCACAATGCAGAGTGGCAGAAGGGTGTTGGACATCAGTGAGGGAGGGATTATTTTTGTGCCCAGTGACCGGGGGCGGACTGACAACTCATGGGGCCCCCGGCCAATAGGAGAAGATTATGGGGCCCCCGGCCAATAGGAGAAGATTATGGGGCCCCCGGGCAATAGGAGATTATGGGGCCCCCGGGCAATACTAGAAGATTATGGGGCCCCTGGGCAATAGGAGAAGATTATGGGGCCCCCGGCAATAGATTATGGAGCCACACAGTATACACACACACACATACAGTATACACACACAGACACACAATATACACACACAGAATACACATACACACACTGAAAAGGTACTGGAGAGGCGGGGCAGCTATAATCTTGGGATTTTTTTAAAAAACACTGATTTTTACATACTGTCCCTGGTTTTATTGAGGCTGGCAGCCCTGATGGGGCCCCTTAGTGGCATGGGGCCCTCAGGCAGTGCCCGAGTGCCCGAATGGTCAGTCCGCCCCTGCCAGTGACACCAATGAAAGGAGGTTATTCTTGCATCCACTCACACCATTAAAAGGATGGTATTATTTTTGCCACTGACATCTGTGAAGGAGGGGTTGTCTTTACTCCCAGGGACACCAATGAAGGGGGTGGGGTATTATTGCTCCCACTGGCACCAGTGAAGTGGGGTTATTATTATTGTTTCCATTGATACCAATGAAGGGGAGGTTATTATCATTGTTTCCATTGATACCAATGAAGGGAAGGTTATTATTATTGTTTCCATTGATACCAATGAAGGGGGGGTTATTCTTGCTCCCGCTGACAACAATGAATGGGGGGGGGGGTTATTATTGCTCCATCTGACACCAGTGAATGGGTGTTATTAATGCTGACAATTAAACCAGTAAATGGGGGATTAATATTGCTTCCACTTACACCAATGAAGGGGGTTATTCTTGCTCCCAGTGACACCAATGAAGCAGGGTATTATTGTGACACCAATGAATGAGGAGCGAGGTTATTATTGCTCCCACTGATACCAATGAAGGGGGGAGGGGTTATTATCGCTGACAGCACAATGGGGCTTATTTTAGTCACATTTTCTCTTCAAAACATGGAGGAAAGGTGGTATACGCCGTCGCCATATGCTCTAAAGTGACACCAACATTTTGGCTACACCACCCATTCAGTAAGCTGCATTTTTCCTCTCGATGCCTTCAAGGTGTCCCACCAATTTTTTTTCAAAGGTTGGCACTGATGTTAAGGGATCTACATTTCCGTTGCATCAAGAAAGTGTAATGAGATTGTAATTTGGGTTACCGCAGGGTGTCGCAAGTACAAGACCCAGTTTGCCCCAGATCAAAGATGGATGTGAGGACTCTGTGGTGGTGAGGGAATCTAATATGATGTAGGGACTCGGTCATGGGTATTTTGGTGTAACTGGGGGCTCTTATGTATGGGAGGGACACTGATGTAATTGGGGGCTCCTGATGTTTAGGGTTGACTCTGATTTGATGGGGAGACTCTGATGTAAAGGGGGGCCTCTGATGTGATGGGGAGATCTCTAATGTGATGGGGGGCTTCTGATGTGATGGGAGGACCTCTGATGTGATGGGGGAACCTCTGATGTGGAGGGGGGACCTCTGATATAAACAGGGGCTTCTGATGTGATGGGGAGACCTCTGATGTGATGGGAGGACCTTTGATGTGATAGGAGGACCTCTGGTGTGATAGGAGAACCTCTGGGAGGACCTCTGATGTGATGTGAGGACCCCTGATGTAAAGGGGGGACCTCTGATATGAAGAGGTGCTTTTGATGTTATGGGGGGGATCTCTGATGTGGTCGGAGGACCTCTGATGTGAAGGGAGGACCCCTGATGTGAAGGGGGGACCATTGATGTGAAGGGAGGACCTCTGATATGAAGAGGTGCTTCTGATGTTATGGGGGGGATCTCTGATGTGGTCGGAGGACCTTTGATGTGAAGGGAGGATCTCTGATTTGAAGGAGGGACCTGGACCTCTGATGTGAAGCGAGGACCCCTGATGTGATGGGAGGACCACTGTGGTGGTGAGAAAATCTAATATGATGTAAGGACTCATGGGTATTTTGATGTAACCGGAGGCTCTTATGTATGGGAGGGACACTGATCTAATTGGGGGCTCCTGATGTTTAGGGTTGACTCTGATTTGATGGAGACTCTGATGTAAAGGGGGGCTTCTGATGTGATGCGGAACCTCTGATGTGAAGGGGGACCTCTGATATAAAGAGGGGCTTCTGATTTGATGGGAGGACTTCTGATGTGATGGGGAGATCTCTAATGTGATGGGGGGCTACTGATGTGATGGGAGGACCTCTGATGTGATGGGAGGACCACTGATGTGATGGGAGGACTTCTGATGTGATGGGGAGATCTCTAATGTGATAGGGGCTACTGATGTGATGGGAGGACCTCTGATGTGATGGGAGGAACACTGATGTGATGGGAGGAACACTGATGTGATGGGAGGACCTCTGATGTGATGGGAGGACCTCTGATGTGATGGGAGGACCTCTGATGTGATGGGAGGACCTCTGGTGTGATGGAGAAACCTCTGATGTGAAGGGAGAGCCTCTGATATAAAGAGGGGCTTCTGATGTGATGGGAGGATTTCTGATGTGATGGGGGTAGCTCTGATGTGATAGGAGGACCTCTGATGTGAAGGGGGACCTCTGATTTGAAGAGGTGCTTCTGATGTGATGGGAAGACCTTTGATGTGATAGGAGGACCCCTGATGTGATGGGAGGACCACTGTGGTGGTGAGGGAATCTAATATGATGTAGGTACTCATGGGTATTTTGATGTAACTGGGGTCTCTTATGTATGGGAGGGACACTGATGTAATTGGGGGCTCCTGATGTTTAGGGTTGACTCTGATTTGATGGGGAGACTCTGATGTGATGGGGAGATCTCTATTGTGATGGGGGGGCTTCTGATGTGATGGAAGGACTTCTGATGTGATGGGGAGATCTCTAATGTGATGGGGGGCTACTGATGTGATGGGAGGAACACTGATGTGATGAGAGGACCACTGATGTGATGAGAGGACCACTGATGTGATGAGAGGACCACTGATGTGATGGGGAACCTCTGATGTGATGGGAGGACCTCTGATGTGATGGGAGGACCTCTGATGTGATGGGAGGACCTCTGATGTGATGAGAGGACCACTGATGTGATGGGGAACCCCTGATGTGATGGGAGGACCTCTGATGTGATGGGAGGACCTCTGATGTGATGGGAAATCTCTGATGTGATGGGGAACCTCTGATGTGATGCGAGGACCTCTGATGTGATGAGAGGAACTCTGATGTGATGGGAGGAACACTGATGTGATGGGAGGAACACTGATGTGATTAGAGGACCTCTGATGTGATGGGAGGACCTCTGATGTGATGGGAGGACCTCTGGTGTGAAGAGGTGCTTTTGATGTTATGGGGGGGATCTCTGATGTGGTCGGAGGACCTCTGATGTGAAGGGAGGATCTCTGATGTGAAGGAGGGACCTTGACCTCTGATGTGATTTGAGGACCCCTGATGTGATGGGAGGACCACTGTGGTGGTGAGGGAATCTAATATGATGTAGGGACTCATGGGTATTTTGATGTAACTGGGGTCTCTTATGTATGGGAGAGACACTGATGTAATTGGGGGCTCCTGATGTTTAGGGTTGACTCTGATTTGATGGGGAGACTCTGATGTGATGGGGAGATCTCTAATGTGATGCGGAGGACTTCTGATGTGATGGGGAACCACCGATGTGAAGTTGGAACCTCTGATATAAAGAGGGGCTTCTGATGTGATGCGGAGGACCTCTGATGTGATGGGGAACCTCTGATGTGAAGGGGGACCTCTGATGTGAAGAGGGGCTTCTGATGTAATGGGAGGACTTCTGATGTGATGGGGAGATCTCTAATGTGATGGGGGGCTTCTGATGTGATGGGAGGACCTCTGATGTGATGGGAGGACCTCTGATGTGATGGGAGGACCTCTGATGTGATGGGAGGACCACTGATGTGATGGGATGACTTCTGATGTGATGGGGAGATCTCTAATGTGATGGGGGGGCTACTGATGTGATGGGAGGAACACTGATGTGATGAGAGGACCTCTGATGTGATGGGGAAACCTCTGATGTGAAGGGAGAACCTCTGATATAAAGAGGGGCTTCTGATGTGATGGGAGGATTTCTGATGTGATGGGGGTACCTCTGATGTGAAGGGGGACCTCTGTTTTGAAGAGGTGCTTCTGATATGATGGGAGGACCTTTGATGTGATAGGAGGACCTCTGGTGTGATGGGAGGACCTCTGATGTGAAGGGAGGACCCCTGATGTGATAGGAGGACCTCTGATATGAAGAGGTGCTTCTGATGTTATGGGGGGACCTCTGATGTGAAGGGAGGATCTCTGATGTGAAGGAAGGACCTCTGATGTGATGGGAGGACCTCTGATGTGATGGGAGGACCTCTGATGTGATGTGAGGACCCCTAATGTGATGGGAAATCACTGATGTGATGGGGAACCTCTGATGTGATGGGAGGACCTCTGATGTGATGGGAGGACCTCTGATGTGATGGGAAATCTCTGATGTGATGGGGAACCTCTGATGTGATGCGAGGACCTCTGATGTGATGAGAGGACCACTGATGTGATGGGGAACCACCGATGTGAAGTTGGAACCTCTGATATAAAGAGGGGCTTCTGATGTGATGCGGAGGACCTCTGATGTGATGGGGAACCTCTGATGTGAAGGGGGACCTCTGATGTGAAGAGGGGCTTCTGATGTAATGGGAGGACTTCTGATGTGATGGGGAGATCTCTAATGTGATGGGGGGCTTCTGATGTGATGGGAGGACCTCTGATGTGATGGGAGGACCACTGATGTGATGGGAGGACTTCTGATGTGATGGGGCGATCTCTAATGTGATGGGGGGGCTACTGATGTGATGGGAGGAACACTGATGTGATGAGAGGACCTCTGATGTGATGGGGAAACCTCTGATGTGAAGGGAGAACCTCTGATATAAAGAGGGGCTTCTGATGTGATGGGAGGATTTTCTGATGTGATGGGGGTACCTCTGATGTGAAGGGGGACCTCTGTTTTGAAGAGGTGCTTCTGATATGATGGGAGGACCTTTGATGTGATAGGAGGACCTCTGGTGTGATGGGAGGACCTCTGATGTGAAGGGAGGACCCCTGATGTGATAGGAGGACCTCTGATATGAAGAGGTGCTTCTGATGTTATGGGGGGACCTCTGATGTGAAGGGAGGATCTCTGATGTGAAGGAAGGACCTCTGATGTGATGGGAGGACCTCTGATGTGATGTGAGGACCCCTAATGTGATGGGAAATCTCTGATGTGATGGGGAACCTCTGATGTGATGGGAGGACCTCTGATGTGATGGGAGGACCTCTGATGTGATGGGAAATCTCTGATGTGATGGGGAACCTCTGATGTGATGGGAGGACCTCTGATGTGATGGGAGGACCTCTGATGTGATGGGAAATCTCTGATGTGATGGGGAACCTCTGATGTGATGCGAGGACCTCTGATGTGATGAGAGGACCACTGATGTGATGGGGAACCTCTGATGTGATGGGAGGACCTCTGATGTGATGGGAGGACCTCTGATGTGATGGGAGGACCTCTGATGTGATGGGAGGACCTCTGATGTGATGGGAGGACCACTGATGTGATGGGGAACCTCTGATGTGATGGGAGGACCTCTGATGTCATGGGAGGACCTCTGATGTCATGGGAGGACCTCTGATGTCATGGGAGGACCTCTGATGTGATGGGAGGACCTCTGATGTGATGGGAGGACCTCTGATGTGATGGGAGGACCTCTGATGTGATGGGGAACCTCTGATGTGATGGGAGGACCTCTGATGTGATGGGAGGACCTCTGATGTGATGGAGAACCTCTGATGTGATGAGAGGACCACTGATGCGATAGGAGGACCTCTGATGTGATGGGAGGACCTCTAAGAGAACCTCTGATGTGATGAGAGGACCACTGATGCGATAGGAGGACCTCTGATGCGATGGGAGGACCTCTGATGTGATGGGAGGACCTCTGATGTGATGGGAGGACCATTGATGTGAAGGGAGGACCTCTGATATGAAGAGGTGCTTCTGATGTTATGGGGGGGATCTCTGATGTGGTCGGAGGACCTCTGATGTGAAGGGAGGATCTCTGATGTGAAGGAGGGACCTGGACCTCTGATGTGATTTGAGGACCCCTGATGTGATGGGAGGACCACTGTGGTGGTGAGGGAATCTAATATGATGTAGGGACTCATGGGTATTTTGATGTAACTGGGGTCTCTTATGTATGGGAGGGACACTGATGTAATTGGGGGCTCCTGATGTTTAGGGTTGACTCTGATTTGATGGGGAGACTCTGATGTGATGGGGGGGGGGGGCTTCTGATGTGAGGGGGGACCTCTGATGTGATGGGGAACCACCGATGTGAAGTTGGAACCTCTGATATAAAGAGGGGCTTCTGATGTGATGCGGAGGACCTCTGATGTGATGGGGAACCTCTGATGTGAAGGGGGACCTCTGATGTGATGGGGAACCTCTGATGTGAAGGGGGACCTCTGATGTGAAGAGGGGCTTCTGATGTAATGGGAGGACTTCTGATGTGATGGGGAGATTTCTAATGTGATGGGGGGCTTCTGATGTGATGGGAGGACCTCTGATGTGATGGGAGGACCTCTGATGTGATGGGAGGACCACTGATGTGATGGGAGGACCACTGATGTGATGGGAGGACTTCTGATGTGATGGGGAGATCTCTAATGTGATGGGGGGCTACTGATGTGATGGGAGGAACACTGATGTGATGAGAGGACCTCTGATGTGATGGGGAAACCTCTGATGTGAAGGGAGAACCTCTGATATAAAGAGGGGCTTCTGATGTGATGGGAGGATTTCTGATGTGATGGGGGTACCTCTGATGTGAAGGGGGACCTCTGTTTTGAAGAGGTGCTTCTGATATGATGGGAGGACCTTTGATGTGATAGGAGGACCTCTGGTGTGATGGGAGGACCTCTGATGTGAAGGGAGGACCCCTGATGTGATAGGAGGACCTCTGATATGAAGAGGTGCTTCTGATGTTATGGGGGGATCTCTGATGTGGTGGGAGGACCTCTGATGTGAAGGGAGGATCTCTGATGTGAAGGAAGGACCTGGACCTCTGATGTGATGTGAGGACCCCTGATGTGATGGGAGGACCACTGATGTGATGGGGAACCTCTGATGTGATGGGAGGACCTCTGATGTCATGGGAGGACCTCTGATGTCATGGGAGGACCTCTGATGTCATGGGAGGACCTCTGATGTGATGGGAGGACCTCTGATGTGATGGGAGGACCTCTGATGTGATGGGAGGACCTCTGATGTGATGGGGAACCTCTGATGTGATGGGAGGACCTCTGATGTGATGGGAGGACCTCTGATGTGATGGAGAACCTCTGATGTGATGAGAGGACCACTGATGCGATAGGAGGACCTCTGATGTGATGGGAGGACCTCTAAGAGAACCTCTGATGTGATGAGAGGACCACTGATGCGATAGGAGGACCTCTGATGCGATGGGAGGACCTCTGATGTGATGGGAGGACCTCTGATGTGATGGGAGGACCATTGATGTGAAGGGAGGACCTCTGATATGAAGAGGTGCTTCTGATGTTATGGGGGGGATCTCTGATGTGGTCGGAGGACCTCTGATGTGAAGGGAGGATCTCTGATGTGAAGGAGGGACCTGGACCTCTGATGTGATTTGAGGACCCCTGATGTGATGGGAGGACCACTGTGGTGGTGAGGGAATCTAATATGATGTAGGGACTCATGGGTATTTTGATGTAACTGGGGTCTCTTATGTATGGGAGGGACACTGATGTAATTGGGGGCTCCTGATGTTTAGGGTTGACTCTGATTTGATGGGGAGACTCTGATGTGATGGGGGGGGGGGGCTTCTGATGTGAGGGGGGACCTCTGATGTGATGGGGAACCACCGATGTGAAGTTGGAACCTCTGATATAAAGAGGGGCTTCTGATGTGATGCGGAGGACCTCTGATGTGATGGGGAACCTCTGATGTGAAGGGGGACCTCTGATGTGATGGGGAACCTCTGATGTGAAGGGGGACCTCTGATGTGAAGAGGGGCTTCTGATGTAATGGGAGGACTTCTGATGTGATGGGGAGATTTCTAATGTGATGGGGGGCTTCTGATGTGATGGGAGGACCTCTGATGTGATGGGAGGACCTCTGATGTGATGGGAGGACCACTGATGTGATGGGAGGACCACTGATGTGATGGGAGGACTTCTGATGTGATGGGGAGATCTCTAATGTGATGGGGGGCTACTGATGTGATGGGAGGAACACTGATGTGATGAGAGGACCTCTGATGTGATGGGGAAACCTCTGATGTGAAGGGAGAACCTCTGATATAAAGAGGGGCTTCTGATGTGATGGGAGGATTTCTGATGTGATGGGGGTACCTCTGATGTGAAGGGGGACCTCTGTTTTGAAGAGGTGCTTCTGATATGATGGGAGGACCTTTGATGTGATAGGAGGACCTCTGGTGTGATGGGAGGACCTCTGATGTGAAGGGAGGACCCCTGATGTGATAGGAGGACCTCTGATATGAAGAGGTGCTTCTGATGTTATGGGGGGATCTCTGATGTGGTGGGAGGACCTCTGATGTGAAGGGAGGATCTCTGATGTGAAGGAAGGACCTGGACCTCTGATGTGATGTGAGGACCCCTGATGTGATGGGAAATCTCTGATGTGATGGGGAACCTCTGATGTGATGGGAGGACCTCTGATGTGATGGGAGGACCTCTGATGTGATGGGAGGACCTCTGATGTGATGGGAAATCTCTGATGTGATGGGGAACCTCTGATATGATGCGAGGACCTCTGATGTGATGCGAGGACCTCTGATGTGATGGGAGGACCTCTGATGTGATGGGAGGACCTCTGATGTGATGCGAGGACCTCTGATGTGATGAGAGGACCACTGATGTGATGGGGAACCTCTGATGTGATGGGAGGACCTCTGATGTGATGGGAGGACCTCTGATGTGATGGGAAATCTCTGATGTGATGGGGAACCTCTGATGTGATGCGAGGACCTCTGATGTGATGCGAGGACCTCTGATGTGATGCGAGGACCTCTGATGTGATGAGAGGACCACTGATGTGATGGGGAACTTCTGATGTGATGGGAGGACCTCTGATGTGATGGGAGGACCTCTGATGTGATGAGAGGACCACTGATGTGATGGGGAACCTCTGATGTGATGGGAGGACCCCTGATGTGATGAGAGGACCTCTGATGTGATGGGAGGACCATTGATGTGATGGGGAACCTCTGATGTGATGGGGAACCTCTGATGTGATGGGAGGACCTCTGATGTGATGGGAGGACCTCTGATGTGATGAGAGGACCACTGATGTGATGGGGAACCTCTGATGTGATGGGAGGACCTCTGATGTGATGGGAGGACCTCTGATGTGATGAGAGGACCACTGATGTGATGGGGAACCTCTGATGTGATGGGAGGACCTCTGATGTGATGGGGAACCTCTGATGTGATGGGAGGACCTCTGATGTGATGGGGAATCTCTGATGTGATGGGAGGACCTCTGATGTGATGGGAGGACCTCTGATGTGATGAGAGGACCACTGATGTGACGGGAGGACCTCTAATGTGATGGGAGGACCTGTGATGTGATGGGGAATCTCTGATGTGATGGGAGGACCTCTGATGTGACGGGAGGACCTCTGATGTGATGGGAGGACCACTGATGTGACGGGAGGACCTCTAATGTGATGGGAGGACCTGTGATGTGATGGGGAATCTCTGATGTGATGGGAGGACCTCTGATGTGACGGGAGGACCTCTGATGTGATGGGAGGACCTCTGATGTGATGAGAGGACCACTGATGTGACGGGAGGACCTCTAATGTGATGGGAGGACCTCTGATGTGATGGGAGGACCTCTGATGTGATGGGGAATCTCTGATGTGATGGGGAATCTCTGATGTGATGGGAGGACCTCTGATGTGATGGGGAATCTCTGATGTGATGGGGAACCTCTGATGTGACGGGAGGACCTCTGATGTGATGGGGAATCTCTGATGTGATGGGGAATCTCTGATGTGACGGGAGGACCTCTGATGTGACTGGAGGACCTCTGATGTGACGGGAGGACCTCTGATGTGATGGGAGGACCTCTGATGTGACGGGAGGACCTCTGATGTGACGGGAGGACCTCTGATGTGATGGGGGAATCTCTGATGTGATGGGGGAATCTCTGATGTGATGGGAGGACCTCTAATGTGATGGGGGGATCTCTGATGTGACGGGAGGACCTCTGATGTGACGGGAGGACCTCTAATGTGATGGGGGAATCTCTGATGTGACGGGAGGACCTCTAATGTTATGGGGGAATCTCTAATGTGATGGGAGGACCTCTAATGTGATGGGGGAATCTCTAATGTGATGGGAGGACCTCTGATGTGATGGGGGAATCTCTGATGTGATGGGTGGAATCTCTGATGTGATGGGGGAATCTCTGATGTGACGGGAGGACCTCTGATGTGAAGTTAAGGTCGTCATTGTGGTTCCGTGCATCGTCCCAGGCTCAGGTTTCCCATTGATATATAACATTGATAGTTTTTAACTTTTAGACTGAGGTGCCTTTGAGATTTTGCATACTTTTTAAGGGTACCGTGACTGATAGAAGGTTGAGAATGGCTGAATTAACCAACCAGCAGGTCTTCGAGGAGGGGGAGAAAGCCCATGCAAGCACAGGGCGAACATGCAAACTCCATGCAGATAGTGTCTTGGTTGGGATTCAGGTGACCTTAGTGCAGCAAGGCAGAAGTGCTAACCACTACGCTATTCCATGTCACCTTTTGTGGAATACGGGCCATGATTTGATACACACTAACAGAGTATAAACACTGCCAAGCCAACACGGCGCTTCCTGTCTACATCAAGTACACAGACTGGTTACATTGATGGTGTAATAATAGCAATCTGTTGTTTGTATAAAACTTTGCACTCTTCACTGCTTCCAGGAAAACGGAGATAATAATGTTTGCTGTGAGTGTGAAGGATGATTGTTACAAAGTAATCACCTTAGAATGTAATCTGTTCCGATCGCTACATCGCAGCGTGCATTCACAGCCATGTATACTTTACTGCATAACAGATGTGAGACGCGGCCCCCGTATGTCCGTCTGTTTGCCTATCGGAGTATTGCCCTTTGTTGTTTCCCATATTGAGGTGTAGCGGCGCAATATCTTTCACTTCACCAAGTATTTTGAGGGGAACTTTCACCCACTTATAACTCTATGAGAATCCTATTTCCAGATTCAAAAACACCCATAACGTTCACTCACTATAGTCAGTCAGAGAACTGGACCAGACGGATCCCCTCTATATCGGGGTCTCCAAACATTGGGGGGCCGGACCGTGGCCAGGGGGTGTGGAAAATGCCACAGTGTCAGTGGGAGTGAACAAATATTAGTGCCCCGTCTTTGCTGTCAGTAGAAGGAATAGTGCCCCATCACTGGTGTCAGTGGGAGGAATAGTGCCCCGTCATTGGTATCAATGGGGGAGGAATAGTGCCCCATCACTGGTGTCAGTTGGGGAGGAATAGTGCCCCATCACTGGTGTCAGTGGGAGGAATAGTGCCCCATCATTGGTATCAGTGGGGGGAATAGTGCTCCATCATTGGTGCCAGTTGGAGGAATAGTGCCCCATCATTGGTGTCAGTCGGAGGAATAGTGCCCCATCACTGGTATCAGTCGGAGGAATAGTGCCCCATCACTGGTATCAGTGGGAGGAATAGTGCCCCATCACTGGTATCAGTGGGAGGAATAGTGCCCCATCACTGGTGTCAGTGGGAGGAATAGTGCCCCATCACTGGTGTCAGTGGTAGGAATAGTGCCCCATCACTGGTGTCAGTGGTAGGAATAGTGCCCCATTACTGGTGTCAGTGGGAGATATAGTGCCCCAGAGTTGGTGTCAGTGGGAGGAATCATGCCCCAGAATTGGTGTCAGTGGGAGGAATAGTGCCCCATCATTGGCATCAGTGGAATCAATAGTGCCCCAATGTTGGTGTCAGTGTAGGAATTAGTGTCCCATTGTTGGCATCAGTGGGAGGAATAGTGCCCCATCACTGGTGTCAGTGAGAGGAATAGTGTCCCATCATTGGTGTCAGTGGGAGGAATAGTGCTCCATCACTGGTGTCAGTGGCAGGAATAGTGCCCCATCATTGGTGTCAGTGGGAGGAATAGTGCCCCATCACTGGTGTCAGTGGGAGGAATAGTGCCCCATCACTGGTGTCAGTGAGAGGAATAGTGTCCCATCATTGGTGTCAGTGGGAGGAATAGTGCTCCATCACTGGTGTCAGTGGCAGGAATAGTGCCCCATCATTGGTGTCAGTGGGAGGAATAGTGCTCCATCACTGGTGTCAGTGGCAGGAATAGTGCTCCATCACTGGTGTCAGTGGCAGGAATAGTGCCCCATCATTGGTGTCAGTGGGAGGAATAGTGCTCCATCACTGGTGTCAGTGGCAGGAATAGTGCTCCATCACTGGTGTCAGTGGCAGGAATAGTGCCCCATCATTGGTGTCAGTGGGAGGAATAGTGCTCCATCACTGGTGTCAGTGGCAGGAATAGTGCCCCATCACTGGTGTCAGTGGGAGATATAGTGCCCCAGAGTTGGTGTCAGTGGGAGGAATAGTGCCCCATCACTGGTGTCAGTGGGAGATATAGTGCCCCAGAGTTGGTGTCAGTGGGAGGAATAGTGCCCCATCATTGGCATCAGTGGAATCAATAGTGCCCCAATGTTGGTGTCAGTGTAGGAATTAGTGTCCCATTGTTGGCATCAGTGGGAGGAATAGTGCCTCTTATCATTGGAAGGAATAGTCCCCTAATGCCACGTACACACGATCGGAATTCCGGACAGAAAAAGACAGATGAGAGCTTTTCATCGGAAAATGCGACCGTGTGTACGCTCCATCGGAATTTAGCTGTCCGAATTTCCGCCAGCCAAAAATTGATGGCATGTTCTCAATTTTCCAGGCGGAAAAACTTTCTATCGGTAATTCCGATCGTGTGTATGCAATTCCGACACGCCAAAAAATCACGCATGCTCAGATTCAACTACGAGACGGAAGCTACTGGCTATTGAACTTCCCTTTTCTAGTCACGTCGTACGTGTTGTACATCACCGCGTTCTAAATGATCGGAATTTGATGTGACCGTGTGTAGGCAAGACAGCTTGAGCCGAATTCCGTCGGAATTCCGTCGGGAAAACCATCAGAGCTTTTTTCGGCGAGAATTCCGATCATGTGTACGCTGCATAAGAGCCAGATAAACGTATGCAAAGGGACGCATTTCGCCCCTCTGTTGCAATTTAGAGATCTCTGCTCTATATAGTTGATAAATCTGCATGGATTATCTGCATAGCAAATCTCCTAAATCATATATCACCACATCACTTCCAATAGCAATCACTAGGGATGAGCTTCGAGTTCGAGTCGAACTCATGTTCTACTCGAACATTGCCTGTTTGCCTGTTCAGCGAACAGTGAACAATTTGGGCTGTTCGCAGCAAATTCGAAAAGCCGGAACACCCTATACAAGTCTATGGGAGAAATCTAAAGTGCTAATTTTAAAGGGTAATATGCAAGTTACTGTCCTAAAAAGTGTTTGGGGACCCGGGTCCTGCCCCAGGGGACATGGATCAATGCAAAAAAAAGTTTTAAAAACGGCCGTTTTTTCAGGAGCAGTGATTTTAATAATGATTAAAGTGAAACAATAAAGGGGAATATTCCTTTAAATTTCGTAGCTGGGGGGTATCTATAGTATGCCTGTGAAGGGGCGCATGTTTCTGGTGCTTAGAACTGTCCCTGCACAAAGTGTCATTTGTGCAGGAAAAAAAGTCTTTTAAAATCACTTGCGGCTAAATTGTCGGGTCTCCGTAATACAGAGAACACTCAATGAGTGTTCTCTGTATTAGCCGACAATTCATTCATTCATTCATTGATAAAAAAAAAAAAAAGCGTGGGGGTTCCCCTAAATTCAATTACCAGGCCCTTCAGGTCTGACATGGATATTAAGGGGAACCCTGTGTCAAATTAAAAAAAAAATTGACGTGGGGGTCCCCCTAAATATCCATAACCAGACCCTTCAGGTCTGATATGGATATTAAGGGGAACCCCGCATCAAATTTTAAAAAAAATTGACGTGGGGGTCCCCCTAAAAATCCATATCAGACCCTTTATCCGAGCACGCAACCTGGCAGGCCGCAGGAAAAGAGGGGGGGACGAGAGAGCGGCCCCCCCTCCCTCCTGAACCGTACCAGGCCACATACCCTCAACATTGGGAGGATGCTTTGGGGGTCTGTGACCCCTCAAAGCACCTTGTCCACATGTTGATGAGGACAAGGGCCTCATCCTCACAACCCTGGCCGTTGGTTGTGAGGGTCTGCGGGCGGGAGGCTTATCAGAATCTGGAAGCCCCCTTTAACAAGGGGACCCCCAGATCCCGGCCCCCCCCTGTTTGAAATGGTAAGGGGGTACAAAAGTACCCCTACCATTTCACAAAGAAAGTGTCAAAATGGTTAAATAATACAAACACACTTTTGAAAAATTCCTTTATTAAAAATAAAAAAAATAAAAGATTCCAGCGGTGCTAATCCACTCTTGCTATCCAGCGACGGGTCTCCGGGGTCCAGCGATGGATGATCATATCCAGCGACGGGGGATCTCTCAGTCCAGCGCTGTCCATACATCCTTCTTCTGTCTCCACTCCGGAGACACTGTAGAAAGCCCAGCGCTGACATTTCTTATATTAGGAGGGCGGGGCCATCCGTCACCTGACCCCGCCCCTCTGACGCTGGAGAGGGAAGCCAGGGGTTCCCCAGTGACGTGTGGGTGACCCCGCCCCCTCTGATGTAACGCAGGTTTTTGAATTTAGGGGAACCCCCACGCTTTTTTTTTTTTATCAATGAATGAATGAATTGTCGGCTAATACAGAGAACACTCATTGAGTGTTCTCTGTATTACGGGACCCGACAATTTAGCCGCAAGTGATTTTAAAAGACTTTTTTTCCTGCACAAATGACACTTTGTGCAGGGACAGTTCTAAGCACCAGAAACATGCGCCCCTTCACAGGCATACTATAGATACCCCCCAGCTACGAAATTTAAAGGAATATTACACTTTTATTGTTTCACTTTAATCATTATTAAAATCACTGCTCCTGAAAAAACGGCCGTTTTTAAAACTTTTTTTTGCATTGATCCATGTCCCCTGGGGTAGGACCCAGGTCCCCAAACACTTTTTAGGACAGTAACTTGCATATTACCCTTTAAAATTAGCACTTTAGATTGTGAACGTTCGAGTCCCATAGACTTTAATAGGGTTCTAAAGTTCACACGAAGTTTAGGTCTGTTCGCAGGTTCTGGTGCGAACCGAACAGGGGGGTGTTCGGCTCATCCCTACTGATCACTAATCCCCTCTCAGATTATCGGAGGATGCCAACTCCTGGAGACTACTTATAGGGATATGCCAGGACCCCGTGGAGACAATAGTATTATTGAATCTGAGAAGTGATCTCATGTTTGCACTCCTGACTACAGACGGGGACTAAATTCTAAATCAGTCATTCTCAAGTAGGGTTTCTCTAGGGGTTCCTTGAGCTATAGCTGATTGACCTCCCATTTAATGGTCCCTGCGTAGTTCCAGGGCCGATGCCCCTTGGTATAGCCATAAACATGACACCAATTATGTTTTTAGCTGTCTGTAAAGGTGGCATTCTGACCACTGGTCCAAATCATTTGGTGGAGGGGGGATTATGGTGTGGGGGGTTGTTTTTCAGGGGTTGAGCTCGGCCCCTTAGTTCCAGAGAAGGGAACTCTTAAGGCGTCAGCATATCAAGACATTTTGGAGAATTTCATGCTCTCAACTTTGTGGGAACAGTTTGGGGACGGCCCCTTCCTGTTCCAGCATGACTGCCCACCAGTGCACAAAGCAAGGTCCATAAAGACACGGAGGAGCGAGTTTGGGGTGGAGGAATGTGACTGGCCTGCACAGAGTCCTAACCTCAACCTGATAGAACACATTTGGGATTAATTTGAGTGGAGACTGCGAGCCAGGCCTTCTCATCCAACATCAGTGCCTGAACTCATGACTGCTCTTCTGGAAGAATGGTCAACCATTCCCATAGACACACTCCTAAACCTTGTGGTCTTGTCTTCCCAGAAGAGTTGAAGCTGTTATAGCTGCAATGGGTGGGCCAACTCAATATTGAACCCTACAGACTAAGACTGGGATGCCATTAAAGCAGAGGTCCAGTCATTTTTGTGTTTATTAAGAGTCACCAGCTACAAAAGTGTAGCTGCTGACTATCAATAAACAACCACTCACCTGTCCCATGATCCAGCGGTGCACTCTCCCCAGCTGTTTTCTCTCTGTTTCCTCCCTCATTGGTGCCGGCATCTTCACTGTGGGCCCCTGGCTGTTACAGCTTGGGGCTTCACACTCGGGTGCCCACTGCGCATGCGTAAGTGGCGCTGCTCTCTCTGACTGTTCCCCAGGTCTTCTGGGACCTGTCACGTGTCCCAGAAGACTTTGGAAAGGAGAACTTCCGCTTCTGATCACCTAAAGCAGGGATCTCCAAACCACGGCCCTCCAGATTTTGTGGAACTACACATCCCATGAGGCATTGTAAAACTCAGACATTCACAGACATGACTAGGCATGATGGGAATTGTAGTTTCCGAACAACTGGAGGGCCGTAGTTTGGAGACCCCTGACCAGGGCCGGACTTACCATTGGGCTTGACTGGGCTCAAGCCCATGGGCCCCCTGCCCAATAGGGGGCCCCCGCGGACCACGCCGAGATACATAGCCGAGTGTACTCAGCTCGGCTCCGCTCACAGTCACGCCCAGTCCCACCCTATGATGGACATAACACAGGGACTGGGCGTGACTGTGAGCCGAAATTCCCTCCTAAAATTGGGGTGCTTGTTATATGCCAATAAATACGGTAACGTATAGAAGGTAGGGCCCGAAAGTGACTCAAGCCCAGGGGACCCCACCACCCTAAGTCCTGCCCTGCCCCAAGGCAACCAGAAAATAAGTGGGAGCAGGTACCTGTCAAAATCGGGTACCTGCTCCCCCTTCCGCCCCCACTTCCCCAAAAGGTCAGTTTAAAAAAACAGAAGCTGGGGAGGAGTCCTTAAAGCGGAACTTCCCCCTTTTGGGTAAAGCTCTGCTTTAAACTTCAATGCGCGTGTAAAGGCAGGTGTCCCAATACTTTTGGTAATATATTTGTAGCCAGGAGTGGGCTACGGTTATCTGACTATTGCAGACGTGTCGATTTCTATTCTAGCTTGCTCCTATGTCCCCCTAGTGCTGGTTCTGAATCACTGACATCATCTCCTGGAGCATAGAGAAAAGCATTGTGGGAGATGTAGTCCTCAGATGGGCATCGCTGATTTTTGCAGAACTGACTGTGAACTACATCTCCCAGGAGACCATCTGCTCTACAGGAGAATTGTGGGAGAGAGACTATATAGGGATCTACCGACCAGACCCGCGCTCTGTTTTCTGTATCTCACCATGTGGGCACCACTCCGCCGCTGTGTAATGCCCCGTACACGCGATCGGAAATTCGGCCAGCAAAAGACCGACGAGAGCTTTTGGTCGGAAAATGCGTCCGTGTGTACGCTCCATCGGACTTTTGCTGGCGGAATTCCCGCCAGCAAAAGATTGAGAGCGGGTTCTCTATTTTTCGGTCGAAAAAAGTTCTTATACGAAAAGTTTGTCATCGTAGTGTTGTACGTCACCACGTTCTTGGCGGTCGAAAAGTTCAGAGAACTTTTGTGTGACCCGTGTGTAGGTAAGCCAAGCTTGAGCGGAATTCCATCGGGAAAAAAACATCCAAGATTTTTCGGGATGGAAATTCCGCTCGTGTGTGCGGGGCATTAGAGGATTGCGGTATAGCACGCGACACACAGCCCACCGCTCCACCCCCAGCGAGTCCAGCCTTTGCCCGCTGACAGAAAAAAATGCCACGGAACCGGGTCGTTGAGGTAGCAGTCCGTTCCCTGTTCTCTGCCGATCGGTAATCGTTTGTTGGTTCCAACAGGAGGCTCCGGGGTCTATCAGGATTGGTGAGGGGGGCTTGTGCCCACAGATCCCAATTGCTTTGCTAAGTACTGCACTTTCAACAACTATCGCTTGGATTACAAATACTATTACTATCAACTGGGATTTGCTATCTTGCATTGATTATCAT
This sequence comes from Lithobates pipiens, assembly GCF_037356315.1. Lineage (NCBI taxonomy): Eukaryota > Metazoa > Chordata > Amphibia > Anura > Ranidae > Lithobates > Lithobates pipiens. Next base: position 21,325,169 of record NW_027507748.1, read on the forward strand.
CACTTTGCTGCAGCCACGAATCTTTGTTCTGTGAGCTCCAACGATGCCGGTGAAGACCGTGCAAGGCCTTGCTTTTAGGACAGTGTTGTAATGCCCCATACACACGGGTCGGACATTCCGACCACAAAATCCGTCAGATTTTTTCAGACAGATTTTGGCCGAAACTTGTGTTGCATACACACGGTCGCACAAAGTTGTCGGAATTTCCGATCGTTCTGAACGAGGTGACGTCAAACACGTACGTCGGGACTATAAACGGGCCAGTAGCCAATAGCTTTTCGTCTCTTCGTTTATTATGAACATGCTTGGCGCTTTGTCTGTCGGAAATTGTCTAAACGCATTCGCTGCAAGATCACTTTTAACGGGGGTAGGAGAGGCCCCCCCCTCTCCTCTCCCACCGCGCTCCAGTCATCTCCGCCACTTACTGGACTCGCCGGTAGCAATGGAGACAATCGCGTCTGCTACCCTCACTGCCTGTATGCCGAGTGAGGGGAAAATGGCCTCCATAGCATTGGAGGGCGGAAGCGACGTCAATCGTCACTTCCGCCCAACGCTCTTAAAGGAGAATTTTTTTAATTTTTTTTATTTTCAAATTATATAACTTTTTTTTTATTGCATTTTAGTGTAAATATGAGATGTGAGGTCTTTTTGACCCCCCAGATCTCATATTTAAGAGGCCCTGTCATGCTTACATGTTTACATTCCTTGTAATAGGAATAAAAGTGACCCAATTTTTTATTTATTTTTTTAAAAGGCAGTGTAAAAATAAAAAGGTAAAATAAATAAGAATTTTTTTTTAAAGCGCCCTGTCCTGCCGAGTTCATGCGCAGAAGCGAACGCATACGTAAGTCATGCCCCCTCTATGAAAAAGGTATTCAAACCACACATGTGTGAGGTATCACCGCAATCGTTAGAGTGAGAGCAATTCTAATTCTAGCCCTAGACCTCCTCTGTAGCTCAAAACTGGTAACATGTAGAAATTTTTAAACATCGCCAATTGAGCTTTTTAAGTGCCAAAGTTTGTCGCCATTCCACGAGCGGGCGCAATTTTGAAGCGTGACATGTTGGGTATCAATTTACTCGGCGTGACATTATCTTTCACAATATAGAAAAAAATTGGGATAACTTTACTGTTGTCTTATTTTTTAACTCAAAAATTTATTTTTTTTCCCCAAAAATTGCAATTGTAAGACCGCTGCGCAAATACGATGTGACATAAAGTATTGCAACGACCTCCATTTTATTCTCTAGGGTGTCTGAATTGTTTTATATATATATATATATATATATATATATATATATCACACTACCGTTCAAAAGTTTGGGGTCACATTGAAATGTCCTTATTTTTGAAGGAAAAGCACTGTACTTTTCAATGAAGCTAACTTTAAACTAGTCCTAACTTTAAACAAATATACTCTATACATTGCTAATGTGGTAAATGACTATTCTAACTGCAAATGTCTAGTTTTTGGTGCAATATCTACATAGGTTTATAGAGGCCCATTTCCAGCAACTATCACTCCAGTGTTCTAATGGTAAAATGTGTTTGCTCATTGGCTCAGAAGGCTAATTGATGATTAGCAAACCCTTGTGCAATCATGTTCACACATCTAAAAACAGTCTAGCTCCTTCCAGAAGCTACAAAACTGACCTTCCTGTGAGCAGATTGAGTTTCTGGAGCATCACATTTGTGGGGTCAATTAAACGCTCAAAATGGCCAGAAAAAGAGAACTTTCATCTGAAACTCGACAGTCTATTCTTGTTCTTAGAAATGAAGGCTATTCCATGCGAGCAATTGCAAAGAAATTGAAGATTTCCTACAACGGTGTGTACTACTCCCTTCAGAGGACAGCACAAACAGGCTCTAACCAGAGTAGAAAAAGAAGTGGGAGGCCGTGTTGCACAACTAAGCAAGAAGATAAGCACATTAGAGTCTCTAGTTTGAGAAACAGACGCCTCACAGGTCCCCAACTGGCATCTTCATTAAATAAATGAATAAGGAAGGCTATCACTCCAATTTTGCAAGGCCATGCCATACCCAGTGGACAGCGCTTGATTGGAGCCAATTTCATCCTACAACAGGACAATGACCCTAAACACACCTCCAAATTGTGCAAGAACTATTTACAGCAGAAGCAGGCAGCTGGTATTCTATCGGTAATGGAGTGGCCAGCACAGTCACCAGATCTGAACCCCATTGAGCTGTTGTGGGAGCAGCTTGACCGTATGGTACGCCAGAAGTGCCCATTCAACCAATCCAACTTGTGGGAGCTGCTTGTAGAAGCGTGGGGTGCAATTTCTCCAGCTTACCTCAATAAATTAACAGCTAGAATGCCAAAGGTGTGCAATGCTGTAATTGCTGCAAAAGGAGGATTCTTTGACGAAAGCAAAGTTTGATGTAAAAACAATGTTATTTCAAATACAAATCATTATTTCTAACCTTGTCAATGTCTTGACTCTATTTTCTATTCATTTCACAACGTATGGTGGTGAATAAGTGTGACTTTTCATGGAAAACACAAAATTGTTTGGGTGACCCCAAACTTTTGACCGGTAGTGTGTATATATATATATATATATATATATACACAGTGCCTTGCGAAAGTATTCGGCCCCCTTGAACTTTTCAACCTTTTGCCACATTTCAGGCTTCAAACATAAAGATATAAAATTTATATTTTTTGTGAAGAATCACCAACAAGTGGGACACAATTGTGAAGTGGAACGAAATCTATTGGATTTTCGAAACTTTAACTAATAAAAAAATGAAAAGTGGGGCGTGCAAAATTATTCGGGCCCCTTGCGTTAATACTTTGTAGAGCCACCTTTTGCTGTGATTACAGCTGCAAGTCGCTTGGGGTATGTCTCTATCAGTTTTGCACATCGAGAGACTGAAATTCTTGCCCATTCTTCCTTGCAAAACAGCTTGAGCTCAGTGAGGTTGGATGGAGAGCGTTTGTGAACAGCAGTTTTCAGCTCTTTCCACAGATTCTCGATTGGATTCAGGTCTGGACTTTGACTTGGCCATTCTAACACCTGCAGAGGCGGCTCTAGGCTTTGTGAGGCCTTAGGCGAAACTTACACATGAGGCCCCACTCACGCCCATAATGAGGAAAATAATTCAAGCAATAAAAATGGCTGGAAAAACACACCGTTCATCAGCACCATTTCCTCACCCATCACACATATGCAGCCAATAAAACACCTGGGACCCCTCTAAGAATTCCTGTGTCTTGGGAGAATGGTGAGGGGTTGTCACTGAGTCGAGGAAGTAGAGTGGGGGGATTAGAGAGAGAGGAGGGGAGGGAGAGAGAGAGAGGAGGGGAGGGAGAGAGAGGAGGGGAGGGAGAGAGAGGGAGGGGAGGGGAGGGAGAGAGAGAGGAGGGGAAGGAGAGAGAGAGTGGGGAGGGGGAGGAAAAGAGAGAGAGGGGGAGGGAGAGAGAGAGAGAGGAGGGGATGGAGAGAGAGAGAGAAGGGGAGGGAAAGAGAGAGGAGGGGAGAGAGAGAGGAGGGGAGGGAGAGAGAGAGAGAGAAAGGATGGGAGGGAGAGAGAGAGAGAGAGAGAGGGGAGAGAGAGAGGGGAGGGGGAGGGAGAGAGAGGGAGGGGGGAGGGAGAGAGAGATAGGAGGGGATGGAGAGAGAGAGGAGGGGATGGGGAGAGAGAGAGGAGGGAGGGGGAGAGAGGAGGGGGGAGAGAGGGGAGGGAGAGAGAGAGAAAGGAGGGGAGGGAGAGAGAGAGAGAGGAGGGGAGGGAGAGAGAGAGAGGGAGAGAGAGAGATGAGGGGGGGAGAGAGAGAGGGAGAGGAGGGAGAGAGAGAGAGGGAGGGAGAGAGAGAGTGAGGGGGGGAGAGAGAGAGGAGGAGGGGAGGAGAGAGAGGGAGGGGAGGGACAGAGAGAGGGGAGGGGAGGGACAGAGAGAGGGAGGGGGAGGAGAGAGAGGAGAGGGGAAGGAGAGAGAGGAGGGGGAAGGAGAGAGAGAGAAGAGGGGAAGGAGAGAGGGAGGGAAGGAAGAGAGAGAGAAGAGGGGAAGGAGAGAGAGAGAGAAGAGAGGAAGGAGAGAGAGAGAGAAGAGAGAGGAAAGGAGAGAGAGGAGAGAAGGAGAGAGGAAGGAGAGAGAGAGAAGAGCC